>NC_056748.1:454735228-454820228 GCF_019279795.1 Protopterus annectens | reverse complement strand
AGGTAAGGCTTCCAGGGTATGTACAGGATGACAACTATCCCTATGTAATAAATGCATTCCTTGATCAAATTTTCTATGAACTTTGGCGTGTAAAGTAATCCCATCTATTATACTTAATTCTACATCTAAAAAAAGAATACTTTTTTGTATGCACAGACATATATACACAATACAGTCATATATTCTGATGTGGGTTCCAACATGTCCTGTGATTCTCTAAATGTAGGAGCATGCCCAGTGTGACTTTCTGAAGTTAGGGTGGGACTCTATTCCAGAGATAGGTGTACTCCAGTCCAGGGTTTTGTGTGCTACAGCCATACCTCTCAGGTGTACACAGGACTTTCTTCGTGGTACTTGTTTTGTTTAACAGACATTTTCTGACTTATCTGTAGACTGAAACTGCAATGTATTGTGTCATTACCTAGTGCCAGACATCCTCAGATCATCACAGTGCTTTACCAGAGGAATACTAGTTGTATGATGCATAGACCAATATTATGAGGGAAGCTATGTAAATTCTTGCCCAACAAGGCCATTTGTGAGGTGCGGCTACAACTAGTGTAGTAATGACACACAGCTGTGTGAACAGTCCAGTAACCTGGTGATATACTGGCTGGGGATCTCCTGATTGTGTGGTATCTTTCTAACCTAAGATGTCATATCCTTATGTGTGCATACTTCTGACCTGTACATTTTTTGGCAGGTTGTCCAGGTGTTTGGCTAGAGGTTTCATCTTTGCTACATAAACTTGTGTTTTTATGGCAAGTTAGTTACATATAATTGAAGTGTGATGTTACAAAATAATACAGACATTACTGTTTCTGAATACATAACCTTCAGACAATTCCCACTACTGCAAACCCCTCACCCTACCAACTTTCTCAGTATGTAAGGGCGATATTTACAACAAGTGCCTATCATTGTGCCTTCATTCCACTTTTCTTTCTGCCCTTGTCCAGACATCTTGCTGTCAGAGTTTGGGAGTTATGGGTGTGGATACTAAGTGCATTAAAATGTGCAGGCATGTCCATTATTTGTAAAAGCATACATAAGATAAAGGGTTATTGAGAATGGCAACTGGCAACAATACTACAAAGCACTTATATTCACAAAAGCCTTGGCACCTCTGTTACACACCCTTCAAGATGTCACTAATATGTGTAGCATATTCCACATAGGACTGTGACTTCCAGGTATGTCAGTGGCAAAGCAGTGGGTGTCACTGACATGCATAACAGTTGACACTGCAGTTATCTGCACATGGCCCTGTCAAAGGTAGCACTGTACCTAGGCAGTACAAGATGACTGCCAGGAGAAACTGCTGGCCAGATCCAGACAGTATTAACCACGCATACATATAGCTCATTGGCTCCTGCATATTGTGTGTGAAGGCTGCCAGCCTAGCTAGATAGAATTTTGTAGATAATTCTGTCATTTGTAAATATTAATATAAGCCACATGCCTGCTCTCTTAAATGGAAGAAAATTGTGCTAAATGTTGAACATCAAATATGTAACAACAGTGCACTCTGCTGGAAGAAAGCTGATAAGTAAAGCCTTGTATGACTGATCTCAAACTCGGAGCTGTGATGTCTGGACCAGCAGATTCTTTCTATTGTTTTGAGACCAGAGTTAATTGCTAGATTTTACATATACAATGTCTTTAATTGCTGTGGTTTCCTGACCAGGTGTAAGATTAAAGCTATGTTAAACTATGACTTTCTGTTAGCCTGGGAAACTAGAGAAAAATGATATAATCTAAAATGAGTCAGCAGTGATGTATTATAAATTTAAAAGACTGTCTCAGAGAGAGAGAGAGAGAGAGAGAGAGCATTTTGCGTTTGTTTTCAGAACTGACCACTCACCAGTACTCTGCCTTTGCTTTATATGTAAGTTTATTTAGAACTGTGGTTGCTCTTAGTGAGATAGCAATTTAGTCAAATTTAGTGTAGCTGTTTACTATATTTATGTCAGACTATTCTACAGTATTATTTTAAGCATTTTCCTGTTATCTCTGAACTCTTGAATAGCACTTTGTAGTAAGAAGTATTGTCTTGTGTTTTTATTATTTATTATTAAATATTTTTAAACCTTTCCACTGTGGCTGTTTTGTGTAGAGAAAATTTAAGGTCTAGTGAATTGCATGTATATAGTGATACTGTCCAAACCACTAAAATAGCTTTAGCCCTGGCTCACACTTACTATTTGGGTAGCAGTACTATTACTCAATGGGATTGGTCACCCTTTGGGAAGGGCCTTATAATAGCTGATATTAGTGGTTAGTGGCAGTGATTACTACCTTATAGCCTGGCAGAACAGGGGCACAGCTGGAGAACCTCTGCCAGCCATCCCCAGGAGTGTCTGTGTGTTTGTATCTAAATCATATCTTTAAGTGTGTGTGTGTGTGTGTGTGTGTGTGTGTGTGTGTGTGTGTGTGTGTGTGTGTGTGTGTGTGTGTGTGTGTGTGTGTGAACTACTTGGGCAGAGACATGAAGCACTGGTTAGACAGAGAAGGTGCTGGAGGTTTTAGCTTGACCACAAGGTTGAGATCTGGACCCTATAGCTGTGCCAGTGGGAAGTCTTATTGGGAATCCGGAGAGAAAGGGAAAAACCTGCCCCAGACTGACTATGATCTCTGTGTGCTCTTCAGGGAAATTGTACTTTACTGTGTGTGTATTTGTTATCCTTCCCAATGTGGATGCCTCTCACTGGTGTTAGTGGTGAGGATTGAGGCTCCTTGATTACTGGGCCAGTGCACAGGCATCACATTGTGGACAGGCAACATGTTTTCATGTGTATTGGTACAGCCTTGCCAATTTGTGCTATGCTGCTATTTCCATGCAGACATATATGTTACTGCATTTGGGTGGGCATATGGTGGGGCACACCTGTCCACTGTACACATTTGAACAGACTGTGCTGATATTTGCTTTACATTTTGGTTCCATTTACCATACTATTGTGCCCTGTCTTGGGGACTGGAGGCATATCAGTAAAGAGCCCAGGTCAGATTGTACTGGCATACATTTGAGTTTCAGATTTCTTACCCTTCATGCCCTTAATGCAATTGCAGGTCCTGCTGTGCTATCACTGTGTGAGTCTGTAGGGGGTTAATTCAACATTTCTGGCATTTGTGTGCCTTTACCAGACATTTCTCTGTGGTTTTCTACAGCTGACTTGCTGTGTGGGTGTGAGGGGTGGTTATGGGACCCCTACCTTAACATCCATACCTGTGACCTATGACCCCCCACTTAGTTGTCCTCACACCTGTACTGCAGTGGGATTTGCCACCTTGGGTACTACTGCATAGTGCGTGGAGGCCAGTTTTGGCCAGACTTTCCCTGGTGTCCCACATAACTGTCAGTTGTGTGCTGCTATCCCAGTAGGCCACCACATTCCCTTGCATGCATGCAGCATTACCATAGATATGCTAGAAGAACATACTATTCCATTCATTTATTGTTAAGAAGACTGACTCACCTTGTGCTTGCAGCAATTATGAGGACAGTGCTTGAGGGCCGCCTATGTTGGATGCACACAGTACACTGCCTATACATGGTAAGTTGCAGGTAATTTGATGTGTGTGTCATCAATTTTACTATGTGTATGAGTCAGAAAGAGGTGTCAGTCCCTGGGGTCCCTACAATGTCATTGTGTGTGCTATGCATTGCCTCTTTGCCAAGACATGAGCATACTGGGCACTTCTCCATTTGCCTATGGGAGCAGGCTCAGGGGACTCCTCCACTGAATCCTTCTGTGCCTGTGGGGACCTTGGCAATGGTGGTGGGCTGTGTGGCTCTTCCCTGTGCTGTTCCTGCTGCAGCTGTTTCCACAGGATTATATTGTGGAACATGGCACATACAATGAACATGTGTGCACATGTGGCTGGAGAGTACTGCAAGGCTCCACCAGGTATGTGAAGGCAGTGGAACCGTGACTTGAGCATCCCAAACACATGCTCTATAATGATCCTGGTTTGTACATGTCTCTCAGTTTGGCATTCTTGTGTGGGTGTGTGTGTGCATTTCTGATGGGTGTCATCATCCATGGCTCCAGTGCATAGCCAGCATCCCCCACCAGATGTCCATACGGGATGCCCCCACTGACAAATGCCTGGTACAGCTGTGATGAATGCCAGATGTGGAAGTTGTGATAGCTTCCAGGGCTGCCAGCGCACAAATTCTATGATATTGCCCTGGGCATTGCACACGACCTGGCAGTTGATGGAGGAAAAGTCCTTGCAGTTCATGCAGTCCCTACCCTGCTCACCAGGTGGTGCTTTGATGTGGATGTGCGTGCAGTCTATGGCATCCAGTACCTCTGTGTATTCTGCTACACAGTGGAAGAGATACATATTGCTGGTTCTCTCCTCAAGGGTGTTGAGGAAGTAAATGTGCTCACTGGCATGTGGTAGTATGGCATCCAAGAACTGGTGGAGTACCCTGGATGCAAATGCCTATGAGACCCCCATGATGTCCCCAGTAGGTCTATGGAAAGTACCTGTAGCTAGAATTCTTAAGGCTACACATATCTTGTTATCCACTGGGATGGGTTCTCCTCTGTTGGTTCTAGCTCTGACTTGAGGCCGGCACAGCTCTGTGATTTACTGAAGAATGTCTCTGTCCACCCTGTAGCACTCTACTATCTCCAGATCATGTAGCCCCTGGTAGGTTACACTGGGTCTGAACACTCTTCTCCTCCTCCTTGGTCTGTGGCAGTTGTCAGCATTAGCTTCCTCTCTGCTATCAGCCTCTAGCACATACTTATGGATCAAAGCAAGATCAGCCCCTAACATTTTCCAGTTAAAATACCCCCGTGTGTATACACCAATGGTGCAGAGTTTGTGGGAAAAAAACAGACTGTAAGTAGTTTCCATACTTTATACTGTTATGCTGCAGATGCTGCCTGTATGATTAGCTGACTATGATATATTCCAGCTGCCACCTATATTACTCATGGCTTTGATTGGGCCACTGTGAGTGTTAGAGGCATTACTGGTAATTTGTGCATGATTACCTTTATTCTACTGTTGCCCTTTTTTAATTATTTTTTACTGACATCTCCTCCCATTTTCAGCTATGCAGCCACCTGCTAGCTGTATTATTGTGTGCTTGGCATGGCCCATTGTAAGTTGCAAGAGTCCCATATTAATGATTTCTACTTCATTTTTCCTTTATTGTGCTGTTGCCCTTTATTTTTTTACATCTCCTCCCATTTTCAGCTATGCAGCCACATGCCAGGTGTATTATTAAGTGCTTTCAATGGCCCATTGTGAGTTGCAGGAGTCCCATATTAGTGATTTCTACTTTATTTCACCTTTATTGTGCTGTTGTACTTTATTTCTTTTTTTTTACATCTCCTCCCATTTTCAGCTATGCAGCCACCTGCCATATTTATTATTGAGTGCTTTTAATAGCCCATTGTGAGTTGCAATATCCCATACTGCTGATTTTTACTGCATTTCCTTTGTTCTGCTACTTCCTTTTTCTTTTCTATATCTTTCCTGTTTAAGCCCAGCGCACCACCCAGACCCATTTAGCTAGTGTAAACAGCAAGAAATGGCCTTCCCCTGGGCGCGTACATGCTCCTTAGTTCATGGAATAAGTGTCTACAGCCTCAGACACACACCCTCGCTTAGGTGTGCTTAGCTAAGCTCAAACCTGGGAAACGGAGCTCCAGTGTGCTTACAATAAGCATGACACACCCCCTTTTCATGTTAGTTGCTCCTCCTGTCTACATGATGGTGTTACAGCACCTGCACGGTTAGGTGCAGTGTGACACTTGGAAGAATTTTGTGATTCAGTATAAGTCCCCTCATTAACATACTCCACTGCCTTTATACGTAGTTACTGCACTACATAAAAACCTTCCCCCTTAGCAACCACTGTTCCCTGCCATTGTTTTGATTCTGCTTGCCATTGCCTATAATGGCAAAATGCAGCTTTCCCCTAAAATGGACTTTTAATATTATTTTTTTTTAATTTCCCCACAATCCCGTTTGCGCGGCGCTTCCCTATGCTTAAACAGCCGGGATTTGCCGAAAAATAATAAACTTTTATTTTTGTAATAATTAAACAGTTTAACAAGCCAATGGCCATATATTTGGCCATTGGCATGCCAAAAACTTAGGGTACATGCTTTTATTGGAGCTGTCATGGCTCCATTTTCTTTTTTGCAGAAATGTATTTGGATGGCAGCCGAATACATTTCTGCAGCTTACACTGTTCCTGCATGGGTACCTACCTGCTTCTTGGATCGCTATTTTACCTAATTTGCATGGTTTTCACCAGCAAATGAGGTAATTAGCATCATGCATGGGTTTCTGTGCAGGAACAGTGTTGGCTCACTTGTGCACATCAATGCAGTGCGTTCCTGGATCACTCCGGGTATTCCGTGCAAGAGCGGCTAAACTGTTCCTGCACAGATGAAAACTGTTCGTAAATCCAGGGAATGTCTGGCTATACCCATGCACCATGAAGCTAGAAGAAAGTAAGGTAATATGCAGAAATGTGCAATGGCACAGAAAAGAGGTAAGAGAAGCTGACAGTTATTGTATTTTGGATTGCATGATATAGAAACTAACAGTATGTCAGTACCCAGCAGTTATCATTGAAAATGTATTGCGTGTTACTTCTGAAGTTGAACAGGTACTGCCAAATAAGCAGTGAAACTCAGAAAACAGAAAAAAGGAATGCTACAAAATAATCTTACTTCATAAAAACTGCAGAATCCTCCTTGATGCCCAAACAGCTCCAGCTGAATCATGGAAAACTCAAGAATGAAAATGTGCACTAAGGTGCCATAACACTGACAAATGCATAGACTACTGATGGCACATTTAACTCTTTGTCTGCTGAACATTTTCCGGTCTCTCCACAAAATACTGGGTGGTATTCATAGCCATTTTTTGAATGTGTAAAGGTTATGCAAATGAGCATGATTCATAAAAGCCACTTAATGCTAATACTCAATGGCCATGAATAAGCATAATCGAATGAAGTCATAACTAGATGTAAATGAGAAATGATGCAAAACTGCATATGGTAATGAAACCTTCTCCTGCCTACTTGCGATTCATAGTGAGAATTTTATGCTTTTCTGCCCTGTCTACAGATTTATTATAAAAGGTAGAGTTGTGCCTAATCTATCTACTTTGAAATTCATAATGATACTGCCACTTAGTGCTAACTTAGTTATTTTTCAGTGTGAGTTGCTCATTTTGGCCAATCCAAAACCACTTGGCCCAGTAGCACTAGCCAGCAAAGAAGGTTGAGATATAGGCAGAGGATTACTTATAATTCCGACAATCAAGAAATACTTGACAGCTTCAGAATGGACAGGGATATTGTAAGGCTGTTATGTATGGTGCCCGTAAAGGCACTGGGAGGATGCATGGCCTTTCTATCCCTGTGAATACTAATGTAGGAATATCCTTGCTATACTTGCCATGGTGACCTTCTAGAGACAGACTGTGGGTATCTCACACTTTCTGCCTCAAGGATACTATGGCAGTTCCTTGATGTACACTTGACACATATGGATCAGCACATCTATTTCCCAGTGTCCCCTCAGAACTGAGCCTAGACTATGAGTGCCTTTTATGGGGTAGCATGTTTCCCAGAGGTACTTGGTGGACCCATGTTGCAATTAGGGCCCCATCTGATCCATGGGGGGGGGGGGTACCACAATAGGAAGGGCTACATTCAAACAATTATTAGTTTGTGATGTGTGGGGGTGCATCACCAATGTCTCTGCCCAAAATCCTGGCAATGGACATGATTCCCATATCTGACAAACTAGTTCAGTCTACAGCATCTTCCTGCATGGTAGGATTTCCAGTGGTCATCTTGCTGCTAAGTGGAAAAGCCTTTTTTTGTTTTTCATTTAAGTAGTTATTCATGTTAAAATGTATTCCAAAATATTAAACTACTTTTCCTTTGTTTTGTCTCCCTCCTTTCTCTCTTTTGTTATTATTTGTGGTGATGCTGAATATCCACTGGAGCCATAGATTATGACAGCAGTAAGAAATCTAAGTGGAACAATAGAAGAGAACTTCAACACAGCTCTGTCCCAGACTCATATTGTCATTGAGTGGGTCTTTGGCCTCTTGAAAAGTCATTTTAGATGCATAGATGTGCCTACGATGTCCTTCATTATGACCCAGGTACTGCATACAGGATGTTTACTGCATGTTGCATTCTGCACAACATGATCATGTGATGGCCTGGTGGTGACATGATCCATGCTGTCACTGCAGCTCCCAGTTTCAGTCCTACCATGACTAATGATGACCAGCTGGCAGCGATAGTAAGGGACCCCATATAGCTGGTTCATGCATGGCATACAGCTACTCACATCTAGTCTAGAACTATGGATCATGACATTCAGGCCAGTGTTTCCTTTCTTATAAAAAACACATAAAGTATAACTGATACATGAGTGTTATCTGTGGGCTATGCTTTCTGGTACAAGATCTACCATCACTGTTCATCAGATATTCCCTCTCATCTATAAATAATGTATTTTTTTATTTCAGAAGAGGTACTTGCATGATCGTCTGTAAAAGTCATGTCTCAGTGTTCACTGTCTCCTGTTCATTGATGTTGTAAGGCATCATATAAGGAATAACCATATTTTTAACTCTTTTGCCCAGTACATTCTGCAGAGATGGTGTATATAAGTATGCATGTACTGATCACCCTGAAGTGGTACAATACGTGTTACTTCAGTACTTAACATATCATACAATTGAATTAAACTGTATTGTTGTGTTTTATATTACATGATGTTTTCTCATTTTGAACTATATTGTCTGTTAAGGTACTGCACATCAAATTATTTTATTTTGTCCTACACAATAATTTGAGGCCTCAGAGACAAAATGCACAGTGGTGAGGGTGAAATGGCAGTAGTGTTTGTTTACATGGCAGGATACTTATTTTAATCTGTAATTTTCTTATTGTTTCCCTAATAGTTGCCTATTACTTATTTTAAGCTGTAGGTAACTGCCATCTGTAACAATGATAATGCATAGAGTGTTAATGGTGTTAATCACTGCAATCTTATTTTATGACATATAGCTTTCTTTCCAGAGTTCCATAAGGTTTAAGCAATACCATTACAGGAAAGAAATACATACAGTTGAAAAGTGCCCTATACCCCCCTCTTTTTTTTTACTTTATGTAATAACTTATGCCTCTTTTTGTTAAACATCAACATGTTAATGAAGGTCAAATAGTAAGTAAAAGAAGTGCTACACTTGAATCACAGTAGGTCAAGGTCAAGTGTGTCATACACATCTCCTAAAGATAGGCTAGGTGTTGGTACAAGGGATTTGAAGAGGGTCTTTCATGAGAGCTGGATTGTGGGTTGGTCTGATGTTGTGACCTACTTGATGCAGGTGATCCTGCAGACACTGATCTGACAGTGATGCAGGACCAGGACCTCAAATGAGAGATTCTGCTAGGTGTAGATAAAAGGTGATGTGGCCTGCATGAAGTCTGCTGTGCTTGCTCCCTTGTACACATTACAGTACTTTCTTGAGAAGCACTTGTAGTCTCATGTGCTTTTCCTCTACATGTCTGGACAGTACACTGCCCACTTGGAGGCAGCCACACATGCTTGGTGTGTAACCATAGTGCACATCAATGTGATCATGGCATTATCCCTATTCTGTGCCATTTCCAAGTAGTGCTGGAAATCCTCATGCATGTATCTATGAAAAAAACACCATCAGGCCAGGCTGTTCAATCTACTGTTAGAATTTTAATAACCCATGCTTCTTGTACCTTGGCTTTTGCATTCATGGAATAAAATACTTGCACCAAGCAGATCCCTTTATACAAGTGCCATCAATTGGTTAATTAAACAATTAAATAATTGTTAGATATTAATAAGTTAATGATTATAAAAATCCATCTTACAAAGTGCATAGTACTTAACTCTATGCAAAAAAAAAATCTAATATAAAATACAAAAAAAATTCAATTTCAAGTCATACAAAATATTGAGTGTAATAGCAAAAGAAATTATCCTAAAAGTTCAGATTGACTTCCAAATTTAAACCCTGGGATGCATTGTCCTATAATTAAGAATTAACCTACTTTCCAACTCTGTTACCCTGCAAGCAAAGTCTCCCCCTCTGGACAACTGTGGTTTTGCTGGTATACTAAAGAAAATGCTGGTATACTAAAGAAAAAACTATCATCCAAATCACAGTGAACTTGGAGAAAGTGCTCTGCTACAGGGCATTTCAAGTTAACATTCCTGATGTCTCAAAGATGCTCTAAAGTGCAAACTTTTACCTTCCTTTTAGTGTGCCCCACATACCACTTGGTGAATTTGCATCCACATCCAATGATATAAATCACCCCACGAGTCACAGTTAAAGTTTTCATAAGAGACAAATTTTCTTCCATTCATTCTTGAATCTGACAAATTCCTGATTTTATTGCATATTTTGCAATGTTAAATGCAAAAGAACCCTTGAATTCCCCCATGGGAATCACTGGACTATATCGCAAATTCAATAGTTCCTTTAAGTTTAAAAATTTCCCATAGGAAGACTTAACATGCTTTAGGAACAAATTACCCACTGTATCATCATAACAGACTACAGGTCATAAATCATTTACTGAATTCCTCATAATTTTAGAAAACCTTGTAACAAAATAAATCTTGCTGTGGTGCTGCGGTAGTGTTGTCGCCTCACAGTAAGACGTTGTCCTGTTCGATTCTCAGCTAGAGCGTCTTCTGTGTGGAGACATGCGTGAATGGGCGTACCTTCATTGAAGGTTGTGCATCAGAGCTGGCAACTCGGCACGTAAAAATCTACTGCCAATCATTAGCAGACCGGAGTTCCGCTGTGGAGATCCCTAACCGGGAAAAGCTGAAAGACACAACAACAACATCACATCCATCCTGACTCTCATCTAGTTCATGCATTTCTCTATCCCTCCATATTTTGTTATCCTTTTTATCCTTACTTTCATCTAACGTCTTTCTAGCCTTATCCAAAATATCACAAGTATGACCTCAAACCAATAACCTCTCTCTCGCCTCCACTAGATTTCTTTCTGTAAACCTTGCTTCTGGGGTATTGATGGAAATTTGTTTAAATTCATCATAAGGTAAAGAATTGATGAAATGTGTGTGTGTGTGTGTGGGGGGGGGAGGTGCATGCTACTAGCATGCAAAAAACTGTTCACCACAGTAACTTTTCTGTATGGTTTGTTGGTTTGTACTGTACAGAACTATTCTTGCCAACAGACAGTTCCACATCCAAAAACTGAATTGAATACTTAGTTCATAAGTACATTTCAAACTATACTGATTCTTATTTAATTCATCTAAGAAATCCCTAAACTGTGACTCATTCCCTTTACAAGTGAAAATCAAATCATCTATGAATCATTTTTATATTACTACATGCTTCAAACAAAACTGTGTGGGATATATGAACTTCTTCTCAAATTCATCCATAAAAATAATGGCATACGAGGGAGCAAACAGAGCTCCCATTGCAGTCCCTTCTTTTTTGTAAAAAAAAATCTCTTTACCAAAACAAAAATAATTATGTGTAAGATAGAATTCAAAAATTTTAATAAGAAAAGAGGTGCATGGTCCCTCCCCTAACATATTATTAACAGCTTCCAGCACCCATCTTTTTTTGATGTTAGTATACAGTGAACTCACATCTACTGTAACCCAGTAAAAATCATCCTGCCATTTGATTCCTTTGATACTCTCACAAAAATCCACAGTGTTCTTAATATGAGCTAGAATTTTCTGTAAATATTTGTTTAGATGAGCATCCAAGAAAAATACTTACATTTTGTAAGTACGAATCCACCCCTGATACTATTGGTCTACCTGGAGAATCAGTTAAAGTTTTATGTACTTTGGGAATTGCATAAAAGGTAGGATCCCTGGGTTTTTTGACTTGTAATTTTTTAATATCTAAAGCTGAGAGGAAACCCAACCTTTCATCTCTCTCCAAAATTTCCAATAATAATGAATTAAAAAGGTCAAGTATGTTATTGCTCAACTTTTCATATTCTTCCTCTTTCAAAAGCAAATCATAAGCCATTTTTTTATACTTGCCTTTAGATATAATGACTCAATTGCCCCCCCCCCCTTATCTGCCTGCCTAAAAACATAATCAATAGTTATGCTATGAAGATTTTTAAGGGTTAACTATTCCCCCTTCTATAAATAGAAGCTTCTTACTGATTTAATACATTTCACGTACTCATATTCTACTTTTCTACATAATACACTTTCAAAACTG
This sequence comes from Protopterus annectens, assembly GCF_019279795.1. Taxonomy (NCBI): domain Eukaryota; kingdom Metazoa; phylum Chordata; order Ceratodontiformes; family Protopteridae; genus Protopterus; species Protopterus annectens. The sequence continues at coordinate 454,807,940 of NC_056748.1, read as the reverse complement.
CAGACAGTCAGGGAAGCTCTAGGAGGGGGCAAACTTACTGACATTAGGAAGTTCAGGATCAAACAATTTCCCATGCCCCATGAAAAACCCATCAGCATCAGCCTAAGCATTTGTGTCAATGTACAACCCCACGTTAAGTGAAATTTCAGGGTCTATATTATATGTTCGAAGTTTGAAAACTTTGAACGTTAATAATCGAACAAACGGACAAGCACTTTCAACTTTAGCAAGCCTTCTTCTGATCCTGGATCTGGCATGCACCTCACTAGAAACATGCAACAGCTGGAAAGCCAAACGGACAACCGCTTTCAGCTTTAGCAAGCCTTCTTCAGATCCTGGATCTGGCATGCACCTCACTAGAAACATGCAACAGCTGGAAAGCCAAACGGACAAGTGCTTTCAGCTTTATCAAGCCTTCTTCAGATCCTGGATCTGAAGAAGGCTTGATAAAGCTGAAAGCGCTTGTCCGTTTGTTTATATCAGAAGGGTTCTTCGTTTTTTATGTTTTTTCTATGTTATCTACTTGTTCTAATATTGTGGAACTTCAACTAAAGTTTTAACTTGGCTTTTGCATTTGCGATGTCATGCTTATACATTGTGAATTCAGCACAATAGATCTCACAAACTGAAGTTTTCGTCTGGTGCTCTATATTTGTTTCATTGGATATTCTGCACATTTGAAGTTATAGCCAAAAAGTTTTACTATCTGTGGTGCAACGCTCCTCTGTTTCTACAATTGTTGCTGTATGCCGAGTGTTCTTTAGCGGAAGTCACTTCTCCTTTTGGATGAAGTTCTAAAATTTGACTTTTCACAAAGTGGTTTTCTCTGCCAGGAATAAATAAGGTCATTCTTAAAATCTCCAGCATCTCTGTTAAGTTTCTTCTTTTTACGGGCAAGGATCTCTATCTCCACATTTTTGATTTTACCTTTAATCTCATTCATTCTGTTGGAAAACCATGAATTGGAAGTTTCACTTACTAGTGCATCTTCCAACTGCATAATATTCTGTTGAATCTTGTTGTGCGACCTTAAGTTACTCTTTACAAGCACCCGGAGCCAACCCAACGTGCACTGAAGTGAAACTTGTTTCCATTCCTCTAACTTATCTAATTCTAATTTACTGAATTCCCAAGCTGGCAAGTGGTCGACCCTTAGTCCCCTTGGAGTAATACTCAGGCTAAGGTACTTCCCCAACAGTTTCATAGCATAATAAAGTGTTACCTCTTTACGCATTAAACAGTCTAACTGTTCAGACTTCATGATCATCTCCATTAGCCAGCAACCAGGGATCATTGGAAACTAACTTGACTTCCCTCTCTCTTAACAAATCCATAAACAAAATTTTTCCTTGATCAGCCAAAGTTCGAACGACACTCAGAACAGCCTCAGCCCCCTCCAAAAACATGGTAAACATTTTCAATCACCAAGCCACATGTAACCATGAAAAAACACCATGAGGCCAGGCTGTTCAATCTGCTGTTAGATTGTTTATAACCCATGCTTCTCGTACCTTGGTCTTTCACCTTCTTGGAATAACATACTTGCACCAAGTAGATCCATTTATAGAAGTGCCAGCAATTGGTTAATTAAACAATTAAATAACTGTTAGATGTTAATAAGTTAACAGTTAAAGTCCATCTTACAAAGTGCATAGTAATAACTCTATACAAAAAATCTAATATGAAATGCAAAAAATTCAGTTTCAGTTCATACCATATCTTGAGTATAATAGCAAAAAATATTATCCTAAAAGTTCAGATTAACTTCCAAATTTAAACCCCTGGGATGCATTGTCCTATAATGAAGAATTAACCTACTTTCCAACTCTTTTAAACTGCAAGCAAAGTATCCCCCACCAGACAACTGTGGTTTTGCTAGTATACTAAAGAAAAAAAACTATCATCCAAACCACTGTGAACTTGATGAAAGTACTCTGCTACAGAACTTTTCAAGTTAACATTCCTGATGTCTCCAAGATGTTCCAAAATGCAAACTTTTACCTACCTCTTGGTTTACCCTGCATACCACTTGGTGAATTTGCATAAACATCGAATGATATAAATCATCTCACATGTGTCACAGTAAATTTTTCAAACAGTAAGGAGCAGAAGTGCTACACTTGAATTACAGTAGGTCAAGGTCAAGTGTGTCACACATCTCCTAAAGATAGGCTAGGTGACGGTACAAGGGATTTTAAAGAGGGTCTTTCATGAGAGCTAGATTGTGGGTTGGTATGATGTTGTGACCTACTTGATGCAGGTGATCCTGCAGACACTGATCTGACAGTGATGCAGGACCAGGACCTCAAATGAGAGATTCTGCTAGGTGTAGATAAAAGGTGATGTGGCCTGCATGAAGTCTGCTGTGCTTGCTCCCTTGTACACATTACAGTACTTTCTTGAGAAGCACTTGTAGTCTCGTGTTTTCTTCCCCTACATGTCTGGACAGTATACTGCCCGCTTGGAGGCAGCCACACATGCTTGGTGTGTAACCATACTACGAATCAATGTGATCATGGTATTATTCTTGCTCTGTGCCACTTCCAAGTAGTGCTAAAAGTCCTCATGCATGCCCTGGAGGACTCATTTCCAACTGATTCTCTGTGGCAGTGGTCTGAGCTCTAACAATGTCCCAGCACATTTGCTGCTGTGCAGCCAGTGCTTTATGTGTTTCCTGGGGAAGCTGTGACAAATTCTTGTACCTGACTCCTCTCTGTAAAGGTGTCAGTGTGGACACTATTACCTCTGAATTTCTGTCATCATTCTGAAGGTGTTCATTTGTGTTTAGAGATACTGGTGTAGTGGTGCATAGGTTTTCCTCCTGTACAACCATGAGTGTAATTTCAACATGTGCTTGACTTTGTGATACACTGCTACTTTATACAAAGTTACTAAAATGTTGTGGGGTGTGAAATCCTGCCATTAAACTTGGGAACTACATGCCACTTCCCTCAGGCTGCCTCATAAATATAACTATGTTATCACCATCACCATCATCATCATCATCATCGACAGCTATTCTGCTGCTGATATCCTTTTAATTTTTTGGTATAGTAGAACTGTTTGTTTCTGCTGCTGACCCTGTAAAAATAATATGAAAACATTACCAATAAAAAGGAAGCATACACTACTGTATGCTGAGGAAGGGGTTATGGCGACACTTACTATGCACACTGCCTTCATTGTCATTTTCTGCAGAAGAGGAAGGTTCACCTGTTAATAACAACTGTCATGTCCTTATTGTAATCATTCCATGTCAAAGTGCAGTTCACTGTATAAATATATGCTAGCGTTCCTGAGCAGACGTGTGTTGCTGCTGCAGATGTTGGTACTAGACAGTGCCCACAACACCTCTAATTATTCCAGACCCATCATCTTCTGTGTCAGTCATCTCCATGAATGGAGAGGAGGTATTCCTCATCAGGTATTAAAGGGATAAGTGTTGGATGCCCTCTTCAGTAGTGGTACAGGCAACTGCACTCTGCCTCGCCTTGGCTCTGCATATCCTACCATATCATTTGCCCTCTTGTTGCACTGTGCTAATGTGCTGGTCCTTCCACTAATCACATTAATATCCAGTACAACTTGATTCTGGGCTTTTGCTCTCTCGGCTTGTTTGGGCCCCACTTTACCAAACAGATGTTTGCATATGTCTTAAGGACTGCCATGAGGATGCTATTTTCCTTGTGGCTAAAGTTGTTCTTTCTCTACCTTGATCCCTTGTTTTGCATCATTATTATGCTTGCAATATATGCTTCAGCCATACAAAAAAAACATTTGATGTCATCATCAGTCAAACAACAGAACAATGAAAGCATGCCTGCCATTCTCAGCAAAAAAAAAAGTTAGGTGACACAAACCCCATAATTATGTACAAACATGCAGAGTCTCAGTCCAGCCAAGTAAAGTTATGCTGAAGTAATGATTACTATAATAGGTTCATAGGTGTGTACTAGGCTAATGGCCCTGGAGCCTTTACAAGCCTAGTCCAAACAAGTGCCCTTGCATCATGCTGCCCAACGTTAGTTCCCAGTGCCTTTATCAAGGAGAGCCACTGCAGTGATCCCCAGGGTGAACTTTCTATTTCCCATCCACTCATCAAGATTTCTCTTGAAGAGGGACAGCGAGGTGCTCTGTTTGACATCTATGGGAAGTCTATTCCAGAGCATGGGCAGTCTCTGTGTTATGAACCTGTCCCTACAGTATGTTCTGTTGATTGTGGTAATGAGGTTGAGGTCTCTGGAGAGTGTGGTGCAGAGGGATTGAGATTTCTTTAGATGTACCATTTCTAACAGAGCTGGGTCAGACATGGCTTTGTAAGTCAAGCAGAGATTGCCTCTTAGTAAATAATATGAGACAGAGAATAGCTGGAATTTTTTGAGTCTGTCTGTGTAGGACATGTGTTTAAGGCCTAGTATCCTCTTCATGAGGTACTTTTGTGGCTTTCCAGCTGTTGCATGTGTCTAGTGAGGTGCATGCCAAATGGGGTATTATACTCAATGACTGGCCTAATGAGGGAAGAGTAGAGAGAGATGATGACCTCTTTCTTCCTAGATGAAAAACTCTTGGTAATGAGATGTGCCACATAGAAGGATTTTCTGACCACAGTGGCAATGTGGTGGTTGAAGGACAGGTTGCTGTCAACCTGTGTCCCCAGATCTCTTATAATGCCTTCAGTGTTCAGTGGGCTCCCATTGATGTGGTAATTAGTGACAACTGCGTTTTTTCCAAAGGGGATGATGACACATTTTTTGGCATTAAGCTTAAGGCCATGGTTTTGACACCACTTATTGGTTTCATTGAGGCCTTTCTGTAGGATGTCTACATCACTTGGGGAGTTAATAATGGCTCCCAACTTGCAGTCATCTGCAAATTTGGTCAGCCAAAGTCCCTCCGTGTTGGCCTGGACATCTGAGAAGTAGATGCCAAGCAGGAGAGGACCCAGGACTGAACCCTGTGGGACTCCACTCGTGACTGGTCAGCAGTCTCACTTGGGGTTTGCTACTTTCTGGTTGGTTCTATCTGTAAGCCAATTTTTAACCCACCTAGTAATACAGGGGTTGATGCCTAGTTTGGTGAGTTTATCAATAATTCCTGAGTGGGGAATGGTATCAAAGGCCTTGGCCATATCAAGTTAGGCTGTATGAACTGCCTTGCCCTCATCCACAGCTCTGGTGAATGACTCAAGGAAGTCAGCCAGGTTGAGCAGGCATGATCTACTTTTCAGAAAACCAAATTGCATGGGATCTAGAGTTTGGACATTCCCTATATCCTTGCTAATTAGGTCCATGATGATGTGCTCCATAGCCTTACATATTAGACTCATCAGGCTATTGAGGCGATAATTCTCAGGGTCTGTAGTCGCTCCCCCTTTATGGAGAAGGATGACTTTAGCAGGTCACCATTCGGTAGGCTCAAAGCTTGAGGTGAGGCTGTGATTGAACAGGGGACACAGATGTGGTGCCAGTTCACTTTGTAGTTCATGTAGAACAGGGATATTGTTGGGTTCCATGGAAGCTGTATTTTTGGCCTTGGACAATGCAGCTTTAACCTGTGCTGCAATAATGCTGGGTGTCTAGCATTCCTCCAGTATTGTGATTTGTCTTTTGGGGGGAGAGAGGGGTAATGTTGGCACTGAATCTGCCAGCCAGTATGTTGGCAACATCTGTTGGTTCAGTATAGAAGGTACCATTGTGCAGTAACTCAGAGCAAACCTGGGTATTGCTGTGGGGATTCTTGATATAACTATATAAGGCTTTGTGGTTGTTTTTAATGTCTGCTGCAATTCTGCCTTCATAGCTGGCTTTAGAGGTTTTGATGAGGGATCTCAACTTTTTCTTGAGGCTAATAAGGGAGTTTTTCCAGTCTTGGGATGTCACCTTTTTCTGCAACAGTTTCTTCCTTCTTTTATAGAGTTTATTAATGGCAGGGGACCACCAGACTGGCTTCCTTTTTTTGGAGGAGAGCATCTAGGCTCTGTTGGGTATGGCTAGTTACATGCATTTATTTACGTGTTTTTACAGTGCATTGGTGTATGATTCGGCAATCATGCATCTATTTTCCTTTGACATGGGTGCAGTTAGCCATTTCTGTTTTTTGGAGCATAAAGCCATCTTTGGAAAATTTGTCATGGTGGCTACCTTTGTGGGGGGGGGGGTGAGATGTGGATTTCCATGGAGATTACTTTGTGGTCTGATCTAACCAGGGAGGAATTGACTATTGGTGTAGAGCAATGGCTGCCCATGTTTGTAATAACCAGGTCAAGGATATTGCTTCCTCTAGTGTGGGTAAGAATGAGCTGGTCCAGGGAATTGGAATTGATGAATTCCAGGAAGCAATGGGCCTGTGTATTGGTGCTTGAGTAGTTTTCCCAGTTGATGGAGGGGTAGTTGAAGTCACCTAGTATAAGAGTGTTGGTTTGTACCCTAATAGAATCCAGGGTGCTTAGGAATGTGGAGTGAGAGTCTTGGGACATGGTTGGGGACCTAGAGCAGGCTACAACCTGAATTTCCGTCTTAACCAATGTTAGTTGTACCTGAAGTATCTCAGATGCATTATGCTGGGCTACAAGTCTGAAGGTGTGCATATCCTTTATGAATATGGAGACATCACCGCCTTTGGAGCTTTGGTCCATGTTCTTGGGCTGAAAGTTGTGAAATGAGTTACAACCTGGTAGTGCAGGGGTGCTTTCTGCTGCTTTAAACTAGGTCTCTGTTACAGCACAAATGTTGATGTCCTCCATTTTGAGGAGTGCTTCGAGCAAGTGCATCTTGAGATTCAGACTTCTAGCGTTGAGCAGCATGACCCTCAGACTACATTTATTTATAGCTGTTACTCTGGTAATTTGGTCTTTGGAATAAAACCTAAAAAAAGACACTATAGGGGTGACAAGAGCTCTAGCCAGTATCCAGAAACCCAGGGATAACAGATGCAGGCCATCTCTGGCAAAGCATCGAAGTCTGTCAATCATGTCATCCCAAGCAGACAGATACTGGATCCCCTTAGAACAGTGGTGCACAAACTTTTTGTGGGTAGTTCCACAACACGATTTCTTACTGCATCTGCGGGCCACCTCAAAACATAGTAAGTCATTACAAGTTGACAATAGGTACAGGTGACTGGCATTTTCACTTAAGACAGCAGTCATGAAATTGCTTGCTTTCTACATCAACTTTGCATTTAACTTTATTCTGGCTTGCAGCCATGACTTATTACAAACTCTTGCAGAAAGTTACTACTGTTTACAGACTACAAGTTATAAACAACAAAGAATAGCTACTTCCGCAGCTAAAATTAGAGGTGTGCGCAACTGCATTCAATTAGGTAAGTAAGCACGTGCTGGAAAGTTTGAGTGACTGGAGTAAGGCATAGCATTTTTTCACTTTTCTAAAAAATTTTTGCATACTTTCTGGGGGCCGGATGGTGTTATATCAAGGGGCGTATTTGGCCCTGGAGCCAGATGTTGTGCACCACTGCCTTAGAATGACACAAGAAACTTAGCAAATTGTTGAAGTCAGTCATTTTCTTCTTATACTATGGTATCATTCTGGGTGATGGTAGGATGCTGCTCAGGACTAGGGTCATACCTGCCTGGGCCACATAATCCGAGCGCTCCTCCATGTCTCTTTTCATGTATTCCAGGGAGGTGCATCCTAGGTCATTCACACCCATATGGACAGTGACAGAGTCATACTTGCTCTTGTTGTAGAGTGACCTGAGTGCATGTGTTATGTGTCGGATTCTGGCACCTGATAGACAGCTGACTGTTACCTTCTTCTTATTCAACCTAGTGAGTGGGACTTCAGTGTGCCCTTCTGTTGAGTCACCTTTGATTAGTGTATTGGGCAAGCTGTTTTGCCTTAGGAGCTTAGTTGAGGGAAACACTGTATAGGTGAGCTATGTGTCCTCTGGTCTGTGCTATGTTGTGTTAGTCGAGTGTGTTTCTGTCTTGGAGGTCTTTGCTGTTTGGGTAAATTTCTATTGAGAGTGTCCGCAAAGGTGGGTGTGTGGTTTGTGTTTTCATGTGAGAGCTGTGATGGTGGGTGTTCTGGAGAGCTATGTGTTGCATGTGGTGTGGTGCAGGTGTTGACCTTCTCCTCTTGACCAGCTATAACAGTCTTGGCTTGAAAGTGCATGGCATCCAATTTGGATATATACGTCCATCTGTCACAAGTCTGAGTGTTGGGAGGTAAGAGGAGAGGGTTCTCTTTGTACATGAGGCAGTTGCTATATTGCCTCAGAATACCCAAGTTCACCAGCTTAATAGGAGAAAGCACAGGGGAACTGACCTTTAGACATGCCAGGAGGGATGGTCATTATTACTAAGTATTGGAGCTGTTTCCTTATATATTCATTTTACAGGAAAATTGTCACTCAAGGTGTCTGAGTCTGTACAGAACAGTGCAAAACACTTGAGGGGGAAACTAATACATAGACCCTGAAAATTTAAGGATGAAGTATTCATAGGTTCATAGGTTCATAGGTAGGTACTAGGCTATCTGCCTGAAGGCATTTATAAGCCTAGCCAGAATGTGTTGGCTTTCGCTGCCCCATTAGATTAGTTCCCTGTGCCTCTGTCCAGCAGAGCCACTGAAGTGATCCCGCGGTAAACTGTCTGTTTCCCATCCACTCGTCAAGGTTTCTCTTGAAAAGTGTTAGGAAGGAGATCTGCCTAATGTAGATTGGAATCTTGTTCCAAAGCATGGGAAGTCTCTGGGATAGGAATCTATCCCTCCAGCATGTCCTGTTTATTGTTGTGTTGAGGTTCAGATCCCTAGAGTGTGTGGCTCAAGGGGATAAGGTTTTCTTTAGGTGGAGCATGTCCATCAATTCTGGGTTGAACTTGGCCTTGTATGTTAGGCAGAGATCACCTCTGAGTAGGCGGTATGCAACCAAGTACAGCTGGAGTTTCTTCAGTCGAGCTGCATAGGGCATCTGTTTGAGGCCAGTGATTCTCTTGGTGAGGTACTTCTGTGGTCTTTCCAACTGCTGCAGGTGTCTTGTAAGGTACATCCCAAATGGGGCATTGTACTCTATGATGGATCTGATGAGTGATGAGCAGATGGGCACAATGACCTCTTTTGATCTGGATGCAAACCCTTTTGTGATTAGGTGGTCCACATATAAGGATTTTCTAACCACTTTGGCAATGTGATTATCAAAGGAGAGATTACTATCTACTTGGGACCCCAAGTAGTTTGTGGGTACTTTGTTTTTTCCAGAGGGGATGACTATGCACTTTTTGGCATTTAGCTTGAGGCCATGATTTTGACATCAGGTATCCATCTCAGTGAGACCCTTTTAGGGGATGTTTGTGTCAGCCAGAGAGTCAATTATAGCCCCTAGTTTGCAGTCATCTGTGAACTTGGTCAGCCATAGTCCTCTTGTGCTTGCCTGTACCTCTGAGAAGTATATACCGAACAGGAGGGGTCCTAGGACTGAGCCCTGGGAACGCCACTTGTAACTGGTTAAGAGTCGGACCTAGCTCCTGCAACTCTCACCATATGGGTTCTGTCCATGAGCCAGTTGGCAACCCATCTTGTGATGTAGGGGTTTATGTTCAGGCTGGTGAGCTTGTCTATAATACCAGAATGGGGAATTGTGTCGAAGGCCTTTGCAAGGTCTAGGTAGGCTATGTGTACCACCTTTCCCTTGTCTATAGCCTTGGTAACTGTCTCAAAGAAGTCCACCAGGTTTAGGAGGCATGATCTGCCCTTAGGAAAGCCAAACTGGGTAGCATCCAGTGTTTGGAGGTTCCCAATGTCTCTGTTAATGAGTTCCATGATGATGCACTCCATAGCCTTGCAGACCAAGCTAGTCAGGCTTATAGGGTGATAGTTCCCGGGGTCTGTTGTGGCTCCACCTTTGTGGAGCGGAATAACTGTTGCTGTGCGCCACTCTATGGGTACATAGCCTGTGGAGAGGCTGAGTTTGAACAGTGTGTATAGGTGAGGGGTTAGTTCGTCTTTGAGCTCATGTAGGACACAGCCTGGGACACTGTCCGGTCCCATTGATGCTGTGTTTTTGGCTTTGGAGAGGGCTGTTTTAACTGAGTATCTGTGATTTCAGGGGCTCTACATTATTCTGGTATGGTTATGGGCCCTTTTGGGGGTGAGAGGGGGGGTGAAGGTTGCACTGAACCTGTCTGCCAGGATGTTGGCGATATCGGTCGGTTCAGTGTATTTTGTATTTTCTGCACTAACTCCAAGCAGATCTGAGCATTACCACTTAGATTCTTGACATAGCTAAAGATTGCCTTGTGGTTATATTTGGCATCCTTGGCAATAGTTCTTTCGAATCTCGCCTTGGATGATTTTATGACGGATCATAGTTTCTTGCCGATACTGATCAGGGATGTCTTCCCTTCTTGGGATTTTATTATTTTCTGTACTAGTTTCCTCCTTCTGTTATATAGCTTGTTTATGGCAGGGGTCAACCAGACTGGTTTCCTTTTCTTGGAGGAGTGAGTCTTGTTTTTTCTTGGGATAGCACGATCCATGCATTCTTGTAGGTGCCCATAGAATGCATTAGTAAAGGATTTTGCAGCTTGGACAGCATTATCCTTTAGCATGGGGGCTTTGAAACTTTCCACCTCGATATTAAGTAATGTGAAGTTTGCTTTTGAAAAGTTTTTCACAGTGGTTTCCTTGTCCGGGGGTGGGGGCGGAATGTGGATATCCAAAGTGATTTGTTTATGGTCAGATCTAACCAGCGAGGGGATGACCTCTGGCATGGAACACCGGTCACCCATATTGGTGATCATCAGGTCCAATATGTTGTCACCTCTGGCAGGAGTGTTGACCAGTTGATCCTGGGTGTTTGAGTTTATAAATTCTAGGAAATGTTGGGCAAGGGAGTTAGTACTTGAGTAGTTCTTCCAGTTAATGTTTCGGTAATTGAAATCACCCAATATTAGGGTGTTTGGTAGGATCTTTATGTTTCCCAGTGTTTCCAGAAATGAGGAATGGGGGTCCTGGGACATAGTAAGTGATCTGTAGCAAGCTACAATTTGAATTGCAGTTTTGCCCGTTGTTAGTTGCACGTGGATGATCTCTGAAGCTTTGTGCTGTGACACTAACCTGGAGGTGTAGGTACCCTTGATGAATATGGATATACCCCCACCTTTTGTGTTTCGGTCTGGGTTCTGTGGCCAAAATGTATGGTATGAGTTGTGGTCTGGTAGTGCTGGGGTGCTCTCTGCAGCCTTAAACCAGGTTTCTGTTACTGCCCATATATTGATTTTCTCCATACTGAGGAGTGCCTCGAGTGCATGCATTTTGAGGTTTAGACTTCTGGCATTGAGTAGCATTAGCCTCAGCTTTTTGTTAATTGTGCTATTTATGGCGTTTAGTTTGTCTTTTGAGCCTTGCCTAAAAAAGGCACTATGGGGGTGGAAAGAGCCTTGGCCAGTATTCGAAAGCCTAAGGGTGACAGGTGCAAGCTGTCTCTAGTGAAGCAGCGTGGCTTGTCGAGCATGTCATTCCAGGTGGACAGACACTGGATCTTCTGTGAATGACACCAGAAGCTTAGCCAATTGTTAAAATTGATAATTTTTTTTGTTTTTTATACCATGGTATCATTCTTGGTTAGGGCAGTATACTACTCAGGGTCAGGGTCATACCAGCCTGGGCTACATGATCAGAGAGCTCTTCCATGTCTCTTTTCATGTAGTCCAGGGAGGTACAGCTCAGGTCATTCACACCAACACGGACAATGACAGAGTCATATTTATACTTGTTGTGGAGTAACCTGAGTGCTTGTGTTATGTGATGGATCCTGGCACCTGACAGGCAGCTAACAGTAACCTTCTCCTTATTCAGCCTAGTGAGTGGGACATCAGTGTGCCTGACTATAGAGTCACCTATTACTAGTATGTTGGGTATGTTATTTTGCCTTAAGAGCTGTGATTGTGTGGCACACTTGTTTTGTGAAGTATGTGTTTCATGGTTTGTGTTGGGGGGGTGGAGGTTGCTTGGATGTCTGCTTTGGAGGTCTTTGTTGCTTTTGGAGATTTTTATTTAGAGCATCCGAGTATGGTTTCGTGTGTTTATGTATGTTTTTTGCTGGTGCTGGTTTAATGGGTCTATGTGAGACTGGTGGTGTAATGCAGAGTATTTCCCTTCTCCTCTTGACTGTCTGATCCAGTCTTTGGTTGAGAGAGCTTAGCCTCCAATTTGGCTGTATATTTGCATCTCTCACATGTATTATGTTTGGTGGTAGGAGGAGAGGGTTGTCTGTGTACATGAGGCAGTTGTAACATTGCCTCAAAATGCCCAGATTCTCCAGTTGGACTGGAGAGTACACCTGAGACTGCCCTTTGGATATGCCTGGATAGGTACAGTGAACTGTTTTACTGAATGACTGGTAAGGTCAAATAGAGAGCCTTGTCCTTCTGTACAGTATGGGGGGGGGAGGTCTAGTGCTAGGGTTTATAAGTGCTTGCTATGAGTTTTGAGCAAGTGCCGGGCTGATATGATCTCACTGTACTCGGTTAAGTGAGCAAATGAGATGGACTCAAGAGGAGTGTTCAAATACAGACTTACAGGAGGGGTGGGCAATTCCAGAGCCACCAACACTAACACCAAAACAAGAACAAGGAGGGTGGGTGGAAAACTAACTGCAGAGAGAGACACACAGCACACTATATTCATTGAAACACACTAAAGTTAGAAAGAAATCAAGCAGTACTCACTGAAAAATAAAGAATTAACTTGTCAAGAATGATGAAAAGAGAGGAGTTGCATGAATGGCTACTGCCTGGCTACTACTAATGCTGGTCTCAGCACAGCTTCACTCTATTGGGATACAATACTCCTTTGCTTCTTCTCTCACCAGAAGCAAAATGTTAGCACCAATCCCAAGATGAGAAGCAGGCCACGGCCTGTTTGGTGATCCACAGTCTTGTCCCAGATGATTCAAGAGTCTGCAGGCTTGTAGCCTTTTTGTGGTAGATAGATGCCTCAAATAACAACCAGATCAATCAGGTACGTTGAGCACAGACATTCACTCTCCAACCAGAAAGAGTCAGGAATCAATGCACTCTTCTACTCCCACCATAATCAGAATATAAGCACAGATTCCAAGTTTTCACCTATAAAGCAGTTATTAAGCTTTCTGGTGATCAGCAGTCTCCAGGAAAAATAATGTAACTGCTCTCCTTCTCTCACCAGGAGAAAACAGAAGCACTAATCCCAAGATGACTACTGAGAGGCATAATGTGGGCTCTCCAATAACTGGTGGTCTTGCAATAGATGCTTAAAGGTAAGATGAAAAAATGGTTTATTCTAAACACTGCAGTATGCACTAGAGGAGTTAGATGTGAAAGTAGGTAACTTAAGTTTTACCTGTCTAAAAAGTTAAGTTTTAGTGGAGAGTCACTATTTTTAAAACAGCAAGATAGATTGAAATGGGGTGGTCACTTTTGTATTCCTGTACTATGGAATACAGTAGGATGGCCAATAAATTTAAATAGTTGAAGGGGAGTGATTTCACAAAATGATAATTTTGTGCTTACTCACACCAGCCAGTTAAAGCAGAGAAGAAATGAGATATATGGTCAAATTAACATAAGGGACAGGCGACTAGAAAGACAGTGGTGTTTAAGGACACAACAGTAACCAGATGGGAGGGTGGAAAAAAATTCTGTCTGACTCACAAGAGACAGAGCTCTGGTCTCTTTTCAAGTTTTAATATGCAGTTAAAAGCAGAATACAAGTAAAACACAGTGTAAAGAAAACAAATCACAGTATACAAAATAGAAAAAGGCAATGAAGTAATACAAAATACAACAAATAAAAAGCAAACTAACCTTTCCCTCACAGCAAACTGTAGCAGAGTCTGGGTGAGCCTTTCCAGTAAATCATGAAATCATGTATCATTGTTTGGGATACAGCAACACTGCTGTGTGTGTGTGTGTGTGTGTGTGTGTGTGTGTGTGTGTGTGTGTGTGTGTGTGTGTGTGTGTGTGTGTGTATGTGTGTAAGCAAGTAGATATGTGAAAGCACACACATGGTAAGTACATTTCAGCAAGAGGATAACAAAGGGAAATATATAGGTGCATAAAGTGCTGAGGGTGAGGCATGTGTAATACTATATTAAAATGCCACATGTAACACTGGTATGCATACAAATGTTTACCTTTACATGCAGGTATAGCAGACAACAATGAAACATATAAGGTATGAATCGATGCTGAAATAATAAGGTAACCTGCTGATGATAGTGAGAAATGTTTGCTATATGTCAAATGTCAAGGGATGTAAACACAGAAGCAGGGTGATTGTCAGATAGAGAATTGCAGTCATCAGTATCTCAACTAACATATAATAATGACAAATATGCACAACATAACACAACTTGAAGGCAGTCACTTAAGTCAAGTAAATGATCAGAAAAAGCCTGAGGCATCAGACATTTGAGAAACCACATACAGATGTAGCACGCAGTGGTAAACAGAGCAGTCATTATAGCCACAGGGTCAGAATGACACAACAGGACACATGTTGGATCAACTGTCAGTATTAATCTAATGCAATCTAGGGCACCCATGATGATGGCTCACACCATGGTCCTGCTGTCCCTTCCATTCATGGAAACACTCAGCATATCGAGCTTTACCAGGAAGCTGGTTGTGGTGACACTAGCAGTTTGGGACATGGTGTGAGTAGGATCAGTAGTGTGATGTGTCTGTCTCAATGTCACTACTGTGCACAGAATCAGTTAAATGACAGCAGATGTGAATGTAGTTATGTAAGGGGACCATGAGTGGGTCTAGAGAAAGGGGGTCTGCCTCTCCCTGCTGAAGGTAATCTGGTAAGTGAGATCAGGGCACATAACACCTCATTTGTATTATGGCACTGTTCTAGCACTGCCATAAAAAGGCTTTCAAGAGCATCCACACTGTCATGCTGTGCAGCCAGTGCTGCCATGACCTCCCCATGTCTACGCTTCTTACCTTCATGTAAAACACTCAGCTGGTGTTCTACATGATCAATAGCATGGGCAAGTACATGCAGGTTACAGCCATGACATTGCTGTGAACACTCATGCTCCTGTAACAGTAAGCATATCAGCATTCATGCATATCAGCTACACTTCCACATGTAGTCTTATGATGCATCAATCTTTCGTGGCGAAGAGTCACCATCAGTACCAGACTCAACATGGCACAGCGAGTCACGGTCATCATTATGTCCATCATCTGATGTCCCTACATCACCAGAATTGCCAACCACACTTTCCTCCTGGTCAGAGGCTACACCGTGGCCCTCTTAGCATGGACAATGAAACCAATGTAGTTATTGCATTATTGGGCATTTACCTTGCACAGCAACTTCTTTATGGCATGACCTCAGTGTCAAATACTTTAGTAGCAGCCTTGAGTATTTGAAGATTAACTCACTGTTTTTTTAATTCCAAGTTCAGTCACAGTGAGACTGCCAATTGTTATGACTACGTAACCTGGCCTGTACAATTCAAGAGTTATTCAAGCTGAAATGAATGCTAAAGAGTAAAACTTCTGCTTAGCTATATTCTCATATCTCAGTTACTTGGATTAGTTCAACTACAACACAGCACAAGTATACTACTAGAACTACAGCAGACATTTTTATTGTAATACTTGTTTTAACACTAAAACATCATGGTTAATAGCTCACCATTTTTATGTGAAAGTGTTATAGTGGAAGTAAGTCAGTGAACTTCTGTCTCACATTTTACTGCTCAAATCTGTAAAGCTGATAACATATGGATGCTTTTATTTATTTAATTTATTTATTTATTCATATTTTATCTCAACTAACTCCTCTTTAGCTGTTATTGGTAGTTGTTTATACTACCTCTGCTATTTTTATTTTTCTCTAGCTTTTGCACTCAACACACTCTCTCCCCCCTCTTTCCCTAGGTTTTAAGAGCAAAGTGTATTCCCTTCCAGACTGCTTCTACCTTCTTTACAGATACTGCTCCAAATCCGGGAGTAATGCCTGCGGTCTACTGCACAGCCAGTTTAAACTAAAGTATGTTCCAAGCTCATACCACAAATTAGTCTTACTTTGTCTACTGTAGTTAGTCACTACCCTAGTGCCAACAGTCTTAGCTAGCTATACTCTTTTGCTTTCTGTTTGTGGTTGCCTTTTAACTGACTTTATCTTACTATGTGCTCCCCTACCCTACCCCCATTCCCACTCATCCCCCACTTTCATTCCATTTATACTGGCTACTCCTCATTTCCAACCCCTCCTGCTCTCCCCACTTATCCAGTCACAGCTGTCACCTGTAAACTTCCTACCAATCCTCTCCAAATAGTTTCCTATCCCTCCCCTACATCCACTAATATATCAATTTCTGTTTATACCTACCCACACCACAACCTCACACTCTCATCCCCCTCCCCTTTCATTATCTCCCCCACACTTACAGCATCTTAGCATACCTCAAGCCTTTGACTCTACCTTCACTTAACCCACAAATGCTCCCTTCTTGCTCACTGCTCTCTACCCTGTAAATTAATATTGTCTTAATACTCCCTATTCATCATTTTCATCTTATTTCTTGCCCTTCTCCTCCCTAGTAAATAACTTCTTCGTCACATGTTTACCTAGCTCTCTGTCATTCTTATACTATAATTATCTCATTTAAAAAATGTCCCCCTATACCTCACATCAATCCTACTTATGTACCTTACTTTACGTACCTCCTGTCATGCACACTTTAATTTTTCACATTCATCCCCAACCCATACTTCTCTTATACTCCACAAGAAATCATTCTTGCTCTTCCTAATTTGCCCTTCTTTAAATCTTCCTTCACACATCTCATCAAAATAAAAACTTTCTCTGTCTCTGTCACATTCTTCAAATCTAAATACAAACCCACCGGCTTTTACCTTTATGCAAATAAACCTTCCCCTTTTCTAACAATTTTCTATCATGCTGTGACATCCACCCCAACCCAGGCCCATCTAGCCCAATCACAGCAAACACCTGTCTCACTAAACATCTCTCTATCTTTGCTATTAACATACAAAATCTACCTAATAAAGTTACAGAACTACACTCCTGAATCACCCACCAATCACCACACATCTTGGCCTTAACTGAAACTTGGCTAAAATCACATATTTCTAACACTGAAATACTACATAACCACTACAACATCTATCGTCAAGATAGAACCATCAAAAATGGTGGAGGTATTGCTATTATGTATTCTGAACACCTTAACCTATCCCACCTGCCAATATCTTTGCCTAACTTTCAACCAGCTAAACTATTACTTCTAAACAGTCACCTCAACTGCCATAAGAAATTCACCATTGCCTCTATCAATATCCCACCTGGAAACAACATTCTCAAATCTATTCTAGCATGGATTTCTATTAATATCCATTATGAGACCTTACCACTAGGTGATGTAAATATTGACTGGCAAAAACTATCCTCTACATCACCCTCCCTTCAAATTAACCTACACAGCTTCCATCAACTTATCACAACTTCTACCCACTTCAGCAACAACAATACCCAAGGTGCCACCTTAGACTGGATTCTTACCTCTGACCTCACCCTATATCATGACCGCAGAGCCCTGCCCAACTCCCTAAGTGACCAGCTCCTTATCCAAGTCCAGTGTTACTCTTCCCAAATACCTAAATTCTGCCATTTTAGAGTGTCACAAGCTTTCATCTTTCAATCCTGAAACCCTCAATAACAGGCTCACTTCCATAAACTGGGGTTTTCTTAAGTACCTCCCTCTTAATAAAACTGTTCTACACTTTAATCTCATTTTTCTTGATATACTTGACTCTTTAGCTCCTCTTAGAAATGTGAGAATCAAAGCCAACTACTCACCTTGCCTCACCAAAAAAGAAAGAGACAAAAATTGGAAAAAATGGCTAAAAACTAAATCGGCAACATTCCTACAAAAATATAAAGAACTAAGAAATCTAGCAAAATAGCAATTAACAAAGACAAGAAAACTTACTTTTATAATCTCCACTTCTCCTAAAAGTCTAACCCCCCAAATATTCTGGCATACCATCGATAAAATCTTAAATCCAGGTCAACCTACCACCCTCAACCCCTACCCTAGTAATTCTCCCATAGAAACTGCCACCTTACTTCATACCCACTTCATCAAATCGATTCAAAAACTTACCCAACCCTCCCAGAGCCATAACCACCCTCACAGCACTCACTACACATGTAACATAACCCCTTTCTCTCTTAACCCTATCTTCACAGCCTACATCAAGTCACTTCTACTAAACCTTGTTCTCCCTCCACTGATAATCTCCCGCCCCTCTTTCTTAAACTCTCTGCTCATTCCATAGCCTATCCTGTCTCTATCCTAATAAATAGATCTAGCCAAGAGTCTACTGTCCCTGACATCTGGAAATCTTTCTACACCATTCTACTTCACATAGGAGGTAACTCCACTGAGCCCTCTAACTACAGACCCATTGCCATCCTATCTCCTCTATACAAAATCCTTGAAAAATGTATTCACAATCAGGTCTTAACTCACCTTATTAATGAAAATCTTATGACCCCCCCCCCACTCAACATGACTTTAGGCCACACCACAGCACCTCCACTGCTCTTCTGTCCTTCATTCACACTGTTGCTGAAGCCAGGGACAAAAACATCCTCATGTCTTGCCTCTTTCTCGACCTCTCTAAAACTTTTGATACTGTCTCCCATTTCAAACTACTTACTAAGCTTATTGACTTTAATCTCTCCCCCTCTACTATTCACTGGTTCTCAAGCTATCTATCAAATAGGCTCCAGTCTGTCAGATGGCAAGCTGCTTCTCCCTTTCCTACCTATCCAAACTGGTGTCCTTCAAGGCTTAGTCCTTGGCCCCCTCCTAATCAACATCTTCACCAATCATCTTTACTCCTCCTGAAATACCTCCGCCCTCATACAGTATACTGATGACTCTGCTCTCATCTCTTGTGCTGACAACAGCTCTAAACTTCTTTCTATCACCCAAAACTCCTTCTCATCTTTGGAAAAATGCCTCACAGACAATCAACTTATACTCAACCCCAACAAAACTAAATCCTACTATTTCTCCCAAAAACTCTCCACCACCTTAAATCTACCTTTACTATTTCTTCACTAGATAACACTCTGATCAAAACTGAGCCTCACACTAAGTTACTGGGTACAATAATTGATGACCATCTCAAATTTGACATCCATATCCAACATTGTATTAAAAAAACTAACCAGAAATTGGGTCTTCTCTACAGGAATAAGAAAATTCTTGCTCCCAATTCCAAACCCACCCTTGCCCAAGTCTATCTCCTTCCATGTCTCCTCTACGTCTCCCCTAGCCTAACTCACCTACAGTCAAACCTTCTCTCCAAACTAGAACAAGCTTACAATAACACAGCCAGATTCACCAGTAACCAGCCTTATAAATCCCATCATTGTCTTGCCCTGAAACATCTTCAATGGCTAGAATTCCCCCAGTTCTCACTACCTGCCCAGCTGCAGCTGACACACTTCCTACTCAACAAACCTCTAGCCTGCCCATCACTCCCTACCTTAGTATCCTCTTATACCCTAACCCGGTCTCTTCATAGTTCTGACCAGCACCTTCTAGACATCTATAAACCCAACAAAATGTATGGTAAACTCCTCTGTAAACACTGTGTCCCTTGCGTGGAATAGGCTACCACCTCACATTCATAGCATCACTAGTTCCAGCTGCTTTAAAACTCAAGTCAAGCACTGCTTTCTGAACTCAAAACCCTGTCCTTACCTAAATCCTCCATAATCTGCATTTTCCTTTCTTTTCCTTTTCACTACCTGTCTACATCTAATAATTCAATTACTTTATCTGCTCACTAGACAATAATACATTATGCTACTTGGGAAAGAAATGTCATTATTGCAAATACTAAAATGTACTAGTTATATTTACTTCATTTTGTTTTATTTTTATTATAGTTATTCATTTCACCTGATTACTGATTCATTTCACCTGATCGCTGTACTATTTTTCTTGTGTTTTGTATAGTGCCTACTATGTTATCTTTTTATGTTTTTTTTGCTGGAGCTTTTCTTCTCAGGTCTCCACTGAAAATGGGCCATTGGCTCAGATAGACTAACCCAGTTAACAAATGTCAAATAATAATAAATAATAATAAAATGCTGTGGCCCATATGCTATTGACCACACTATCATAGTGAAGCACATCACATCCCACCTCAGGATCAGTGGATAGACCACTGGAGGAGGCAGGTAGTGGATGTGCTGCAAATAGAAACAGATGAGACATGTCATATACATTCACAGAAGTCAAATAAGATAGGATTTGTCTGACATTATTTGATAACTATCTACTTACAATGAATAATCATGGTGAAATGGACTTAACAGGTTGGCATGGTTTGGGTGGTGCAGGGACCCTATACAGCAGAGATATGCCATGTCAGTCACATATCAAACCAATGTGATGGACAGTGTGAAAAAAACATATATAATGACATACCTGACATGTCCTGCCCTGACTTTACCGCTAGTGGTGAGGGTTTAAATGTCACTGTCATGTAAAAAGAGACACATACACAACAAATTAGTAATAAACACATATGTATCTTCATGTAGCATTGACAACAATGTATAATACACAGCATATAAGCTATAGGCATACTGGAAGGGAGATGTTCCATAGGATACAACTGACCTAGGAAGATGAACAAGCTGACATTATTTATAAAGGTGTGCTTAACACTGTTGCATTACTGCATTAATGTGGACGGCCTATGCAACTGAAACACACAACAGCACACATGGTGCTGACATTGTTATCTATGCATTGCTGAGGTAATATAACGTTATAACACTTATCGTGTGCGTCTGCATCTGGACTGTTTCATCGTACATGATGTAGTTCTGCTGCTGTGACATTAATAAAAAAAAGAAGGTAAGACATGTGAATGAATTGTCTTGAATTACAGGTGCAGTATGCTTCAGTATTTGTGAATGGTGGACATACCTACCTGCACATCCTGGAACACATTCCTCAATACCTCCCTCAGGTATATGACATCATGGCAGGTGCTATGTTCGGTGGCCAGAAGCATCGTTATTTCATCCAGGGGAGGAAATGGTGGCCCGCATCTAGTAGCATTCCTCTCCCTCTTATAGAGTTGGAGTCTGCCGGCTGCATGGAGGATCATGTGGAGCAATGTCAATTAAAGACCTACCTGGAATAGTTGTGTCTGCTCATGGCATTGATCATGTTGATAATGCCCCTCCACAGTTGCTATCTCTACTCTGTATTGCCTTTCCACCCTAGCAGATTTCATCCATGCTGGCACAGATCCTCAATTAAGATTTCATTTTCCCATGTGGAAAAATTCTCTCTCCTGTTATGGCTAGACATCTGAAAAAAGGATGATATCCACATATTGGATTTTATACAGGAGGTACACATATTGACATATCAACCTTTAAAGCATATGTGAGTGTAATGCCTCGCCTGTCATATTCAGTGCACTGCTATGCAAAACAATCCATGTCATCTATATTATCAGCATGTACAGATAAGCATAAGAAACATAGAAAACATGTCTGAATTGCAGAGCCATATGTCTGAACCTTATCAGCCTACATGTGCACTGCCATTAATCTATTCCACATCTTAAGATATGTCATATATGCAGAGGTGGGATAAAAACCTATGTCAGTGGATATTTCAATAAGTGAGGGTCAAACAAATACCACTGCATGAAAACTTGCCTAGCACAAAATGGTGTTGTCACAGTTACATGAACATCTGGAACACATGCTTGATGCCCATCAGTAGTTGCTACCACCCCATATGCACCATTTTATGTGATATTAATACATTTTTCTATCATACCATTGCTACCTGTGAACTGAGTTGGGACCTCAGTGAGCAATTTTCTGAATGCTTTTTTGAACATCTTTACCGATGGTTTCAAAGCAATGTCAACTGAGAAGAAACACCCAATCGGATGGGTGATGAGTTGTATCAGATGCTGACTGTCTATGTTGGACATGAGTGAGGATATAAACACTCCTGAGGAATTTTGCTCAGATCAATGTTTGAAACCAGACTGAGAGGGAGCTCTGAGTATGTACCATGATCTGTAGGGAAGACATGCAGGTCTGGCATTGATATGACAATCTTCACCACAGGGACCAGTATGACCCACAGTACAAGATCACAGAGACTTGACACCAGCCCCCAGGCGGCTATAGTAAGTGCCATAATCCACACCTTATCTCCTAGCACTTACTGTTAACATTTGCTGAACATATGCTGTTAGATGAAGTAGGGTCCATTGCAATTTCATATATATGTGCATGAATATGAGCAGACAGATTGTAATGGAATAAAAATGGTATAGTTAAATATTTATAGATGTCTAACTACGCATACTGAAGTCATCCACACACTAGCTGGGCCAAACAAGCAGGTGTGCAGGATATTTAAGTAACAGCAGGTATTATGAAAGAAAGTTTCACCAATTCCAATAAAAGTGCTAGTCATTCACATTTTTAATGGGGGTGTTGCTGCCTCAGGCAGGCTGAACATTGGACAAATATGCGCATCTCCTGTTCAGTATTGTTTCTACACGTCAGTGCGGTATTCTTTGGTTCAATGAAACATATATGAATTGACAACTTCTTCTTTCGGCTTTTTCCCGGTTAGGGGTCGCCACAGTGGATCACCTGTCTGCTCATGATTGGCAGTGGAGTTTTACGGTGTTGAGTTGCTAGCCCAGTGCCCAACCTTCCACAGAAGCACACACGCACTCACTCCTAGGGCCAATTTAGAGTGTCCGATCCACCTACAGCATGTCTTTGGGAAGTGGGAGGAAACCGGAGCACCTGGAGGACATGCAGACTCCGCACAGAAGGTACCCCAGCCAAGGATCGAACTGGAGAACCTCTTGCTGTAAGGTGGCAATGCTAACCGCTGCACCACTGCGGCCACCCATATATGAATTGACAACAACATGTTTATATTTCTGTTATACACATACAGACAGCATGGCCTAAGCAAGACCATGGTTTGACAAAGCATACTGTACAGATGTGACCTGTACATTCGATTCCATTTTAGATGCAAGTACATTATGATGTTATATGTTACCCTTGATGCACTGCACAAATCATTTGCATTTGATTTTAAGCTACAGATTTGCATATGTAGATAAGGTGATTTTCAAAATATTACATATCTGACACCTTTTCTGCACATGTATTAAACATTCAACATATTACAGTTTTATCATTACATGTTATTGTTGTAGTGGCACCTCAACAGATATGTGTGGTAATCACTGTAATGAGATCATCTGTACCTGTCACTTAATGTATGTACTGCTTCTCATAACCTGCAAGAAATAGTATGACATGTTTCTAATGGTGAGTTTATGTCGCAGATGTGTGCTACTCCTGTGTGTGTGTGTGTGTGTGTGTGTGTGTGTTTGTGCGCGTGTGCGTTTTTGCAGGCCTATGATATGTAGATACTGACAAATATGCACTTGTTTTAATGGATAGCATTCTAAGCTGTTATATGTTTTCTTATGACTGGTGATACTATGTGCTGTGGTTTAACATGTTACTAGAAATACATAGGCATTGATGTGTACCTATAAATTATTTATACATATGTGTTGCAATGGTGTCATTGCTTCATAGGCCCTCAATTCAGCATGTGATGCATAAATATTTCTAGGTTTTCTTCTACATTTTTATATCTTTCTTACCATCCCATAATGTGACCTTTATGTATGCATTATGTCCCTACATGACCATAACATTTGGTGGGCAATCATTACATCAGCCATGTATAGGGTATGTTGATGTTGTGATTTATACTTATAATATATTGTAATTTTTGTATACTGTGTTGACATGTACTGTGAATATAATCATTACAAGTTGTGGCTGTTATTGTTTATTTATGTTTGCATACCTTTCGACATGTACATATATTTGCAAAGAAATAAACCACACGCTCACAGGTTCCTCTGTCCACAAAATAGCAATAATAAAATAGCTAAAAACAAAAAGTAGGCACAGGCTAAGCTCCAGGTTAAAAAGCTAAAACTTTTTAATGTAGTACAAGTGCTTTCATGATTGCTTCTTCAGGTGCATATATAACTGGAAGTACAGGTCTCTCCTTTAAATATAACAAATAACATCACATGATCACTAAAAAGTCACATGATCTAGTGACTAAAGTATTTAATTGTAAAAATTATTATAAGAACTTCAATCAAAAAGTATAAAAAGACTGTGTAAAAGCATAAAAAGAAACAATATTATAACATCAGTAAATAACTACAATATATTACAATATATAACTTATACAAAAATTATATGTGATAAGCTTGTGCATGAAAATTCATCTTCGCAGGGGTCTAGACCTTAACTTTGGTCTTAATGGTACCTGCTCATTAAGACCATGTCCAGTGTCAGCCCTAATGGTCACTATCCATTTGGCCTCTAACTCTTCTGTCTTATTACGTACATATCCTCCCCTCAAGCTTTCAAAATTTCTAGCTATTACTAGAAATCTAAACATGTGCATAGAGTTAGTATTCATAATGTGCTTGGCTAGAGCATTAAACCTGCTCTGCTTACTGATATGATAAACATGTTCTCTGATCCTTTCTTTCAAGGTACGATCAATTTTGCCAAAATAGAATTTCCTGCATTCTAAACAATGTGCCAAATATACAATATGTTGAGTGTCACAAGTAGCCTGTACTTTAAACCGGTATTGCAGATTTTGATTTGGATGAAATAAGTGATTGTTAGTGTCTATATAACTATAATAAGAACATTTCCCACAATGTTTCGTACCTATTTCACCAAAAGGTGTACCCATATCTCTAGGTGCACATAAACACCTCTTTAATGATTTCTCATTTCTAAAGAAAAACTTAGGTTCACTTTCTATCAAACATGAAATTTCCTTATCAGTAGTAAGTATCCCCCAGTGTTTATGTATGATAGTCATTTAGGATTTAACATTGTTAGAATAACATAGAGGTTTGGCCTTAGTGTGTCTCAAGGCAACAACCTCATGAGCCTGTTTTTGTATATCAGTTTCATCATAATCTCTTTCCAACAGCTCATTCCTAGTCATTTCAATTGAATAATGATAGTATGCATCCATCATACATATTCAAGAATGTCATAAGGAATCAAGTGTTTAGAGCCTCAAGGTTGAATGTGAGAGGCACTGATTTTTACCAACAGCTTGAAATTACTAAAATACATTTGTCTGTTTCTCCCACATGTTCAATGGACTTTGTAAACCAGTGTGTATGTAGCCCATTATCTTGGGCCACCAATATTAACCTTTCATCTCTTGGTTTAAATTCATCTCTCCTTAACCATTCCTGTGTTCGTTCCTGATCAACATGAGGTTCTTCCAGAAGTTTCTACACTTGCAACTATATTTATGATTTTTCTACATTTCTTGCCTTTTCATCTGGTCCTTCACTTATATTCTTTCTTTTGTTTTTTGGCACATTCAGTTGCTGCCTGATTTTTATCTCCTTCTGGTTTGATTTCCATTCCTGCTTGACGCCAATATGCTTCTCAAACTCCAAATAAAACTGACAAACCACTTAATAAAGCAAAAAAAAAAAAAACAAAACAAAAAAAAAAAACAAGTTTGTTGCCAATATGCTTCTGCTAAGTTAAGCAGAGAAGTTACCTTAGATTTATTCTCCTCATGTTTCAAAATGTTCACTACATTTGGGTCTTGTGAGGTCAGCAGATATGTGTGGAGTCCCACGATTGCAGATCTGTACATGTAATCAGTTTCAAGGAGGCCCATCCCTCCTTCGGAATGGGGAATATATAATCTTGGTATGCACTGATTTTTATAAATCATTTGGTGAGCATAAAGCATCCTTCTTATTTTAATATCTAATCTATCCAACATGTTTTGGGGCCACTCAATTACTCCAAAACAGCAAGTTAGGACAGGAAGAGCAAATTGGTTTATAGCTTGGATTTTGTTCATAGATGTCAATGCTATTTTCAGGATTAATTTAAGTCTTCTGAAGTACTCCATACTAAGTTTTAGACATATATGTTCATGTTTTATTGCTGATCCTTCATCAATTCCCAAGTATTTATACACTCCCTCTTGTTCAAGTTCTTTTATTTCACATTCTTGCCCCAAACTGATGTTTTCCTGGTGCTGCAATTTTCCTGCTTTAAAGGTTGCTTTTGCACATTTATCAAAGCCAAATGACATTCTAATATTTGAAAAAGTTTTGACAACCTGCAGCTGTGCTTTCAGTTCCTCATCTGATGAGCTATACAGTTTTAGATCATTGACAAAGAGAAGGTGAGAAGTCTTTACACTTTGTTGTTTTCTTGGAGCCAAATTATTTTTATTTTATTTACTTTACATTTGTTAACCGGGCTAGTCTAACTGGATACATGTCCATTTTCAGTAGAGGCCCGAGGAGTTAAGCTCCAAGTTAGGACAATAAAATTAATACAATAAAGTATAAGGATACATGAGCAAATATAAAGTATTAACAGTATGCGTAAACAGGTTATCACAGTAAAATGTACAGTGCATGATACAAGAATAAATAAAGGGATGTAAATACAAACAGAGTATTCAAGAGAAATATGCAGCAAAGTTTAATAAGGAAAATAGAGTTGCTTAATGAGTAGATGGGTTAGACAGAGTAGAGTATATAGAGACACTTTGACTAGTCAGGTTTAGTGCACTGACATAACCAGTGTGTTTTCAGGAACACTTTCAATTTGTTTTTGAAAGAGGATAATGAGGAAAGTATGGAGAGTTCGTTTGGAATTATAGCCATGGCCTAAGTAAACAGCTTAATGCAATGTGAATAACATACTGATAGTTTAAGATGTGTATGCATATGCGTAGTCTCCTTCATAGGCCATTTTACATATTTTTATGACATGTAAGCATGTGTCTCTTACCTCTGTTCTGTTACATTTCCATTGTTATTGCTATGATTTCTTACCTCACTTTGATATTGGCAGACAATACACTGGCACATGACTTACAGGATGTGAGTTTGTACATAAGGCTATGGGTATATTGTTTGGCATCTTGAGCCCATTATGTAAATGCATTACATAAGACTCTAAGGACCAGGTCAATAACCAGGATAATGATGAGGAAGATGAGTGACTGGGACCAGCACGTGCCACTGTTCCAGTGGACAGACAGTGAGGGAATCCTCTACCATGGCAGCCATGTGACCTGAGGGACCAGATAAGTGGTGTCACCACTGATGTGCTCTAGACCTAGGTGAGGTGTATGATGAGCAGTTTCTTCCAGGAAAGGGCATGGGCCATGCAAGACTCCTTCCAGGATATCATATGAGATCATTTCGGATGTTTGATTTATAGGTTCATAATTTAGTACTAGGTTAACTTCCCTTGTGGGCCATTTTAAGCCTAGCGAATTACTCCATGTGAGAGTCAAACCCTGCACCTTGTGTTTATAAGGCAAACACCTTAACCATTATGCTAACCTCTGGATCATAAGTATTGTCTGTGTGATCCAGTCATGTAATACTGCCATCATGGTGAGTTCCTGTTCTTCTGTTTTGCATTATTAAGCACACATCTGTGCACAAATCCCATACTGCAGTCATTCTTGTAGGGTGTATGTTGTGATGCACACATCACAATTCTGTTTGTATGGGGCTATATTGCTGGATTATGACAGTGGTTAAAGTATGACACTGTGAATATCACCATGGTGTCACATGCTCACCAGACTCTGAAATACCTGCACACAGAGTTATGGATGGTAACACAGGTATTCCTGCACTGTGTATGTGCATTGCCACTTCTGTATGCAGTGCACCATGACACTGTTACTTCAGATCTTGTTTGCACTTTTATATGATAGATATGACTGATACAGGTGGAAGTGTGACACACCTGTCTTGCTGGCAATACTCCCATTCATACATGGACAGTTACTAACATTAGCAAATATGATACAATGCAAATGTTATGTTTAATAACATTTCACACATACAACTGTAGAGAGATTCACTTCAGATGATTGAATTTCCGAAATGTCAAAACTCATATGATCGACAAGACCATATGATCGAGTTTTCAGAAACTCGAACATCAGAAGTGAAAAAAAAAACACATTTAAAGACGTTTTTGCAGGGGGACAAGCCCCCCTGCACCCCCCACTTAAATCTACTAACTCCGAGATCATGCTACAGTGGGGAAAAGGGAGATCTCCCATTCCGCACTTCTGCAGACACTGCTGAACGAGAGATTTCCCTGTTCCCCGATGTAGTGCAATCTCAGAGTTAGTATATTTCAGTGGCAGGAGAGCAGAGGGCTTGCCCCCCATACAGAATCCCTCACCTAAAACACTCACACACTCTATTTAACCCCCCCTTCAGATGTTCAAGTTTCTGAAAACTCGATCATATGGTCTCCACCATATGAGTTTCGAGATTTCAAAAACTCGATCAACTGAAGTGAACCCCTGTAGAGCCATGCTCCTGATACTACATTCAAATGGCAGATATATGTGCATATTTTACACACACTTGGTCACTTTTTGATTCTGATATGCCCGTTTACATGCATGACATATTGCTTTATTTGCACCAACAGTGACCTTGGTGTGTCAGGAGGTCACACTGACACTATACACTTGTGTGTGATGGTTAATGCTAACTTGTGTGCCATGTCATACACTCTTTTATTCAGCTGTTATAATGCATGTAGTAATATTTCCATAGCCTGTTGCATTGTCAGATGGTATTACTGTCATGGATTAACATTCCCCATGTTTTGGAATTCCATGTTGTTATATGAATGGCACAAGTAGTGTCTGCCTATTCTGGCAAACACTGCTGTAGTGTGCATATAACTTATATTCTAACATGTGTCCAGCTTGGCTGTGTAATACATATGTTAACATACTTGTCCAATTCTCATTATGTATAATATGGAAGCCTTCCTTTATATGGCTGTACAACTGGATGCCCCTTACATTGCAAATAAATTAGTTGCCCATTGCAAGGCTATAGTATGTACGTGTTGTTCACCCACAGATGGTGTGATGTAGTTGCCTATATGTGACTGTCCTTTGATCAGTCATACACATTTATATGTTCTATTCTTATCACTGTCTGTGAGTGTGCTACATGTCATTTTATGTTAGTGTGACAGTATATATGGGTATGTGATAATCAGCTTTACTTTTGTTATGTGACAATGCTAACTGCTGTTTAACTGTTGCACAATACTGTGTTGTTTGCATCATTTGTGCACAGACATGTTTACAGCCATCATCGATGCACACTGCACATGTGTTTGACATTGGCCATTTGCTTCAATGTACCTTGTAGGGAACTTGCAGTCCATCTTATGTTGGGGAGATGTGCATGTGCAATTTAATTACTTAGCTATGCTTATGCTGCTTGTTTCTGTGGTAGCTTTCTCACGCATGTATTTTCTCTTGTGAACATATGTTGTACATGTCCTTTCCCTGTTACAGCTTTGGCCTATATGTTACACATATGCATGTCATATGTCTACCTGTATGTACACCTGTGTGTAAAGTATCATCTTTGCAAGGTATGTGCCCTGAGACAATATGCCATTTTGCAACAATGTTAGGGAATCATACACATCAGTGTTCATGTTTTGCATGTGTGCTGTACATTACCCAGACATTTGTATGCTTCTTGTGAATCTATGTATGTACTTTTTGTGTTCATATGCTATTTCATAATGTAAATGTATCACCATGTGCTTCACATTTCATGTCATTGGTGTGAGTATGCGTAATGAGCCTCCTTCCTATTTGGTTTCATAGATTCATTGGTGATTACTAGGCTGAAGACCCCAGATGGCCTTTTTAAGGCTCACCATGCTGTCAAAGGTGAGAATCAAACCTTGTATCTCATACATGTGAGGTAAACACCTTAACCATTATACCAGCCCCCATTATGATAATCCCTCAATCTTGTGTGATGACATTAAATGTCACACATCTGTGTTGCATATATGAACCCCATCTGCATTGCCTCTGACATGGAATGTCTTCTTTGACATCTGAATCCATTTTCTTTCTCTCTCTCTTTTTTTTGTAAATACAGATGTCCTTACATTCACTGCTGCAGTGTTATTAACATATGGGGATTCTTTGCCATCAAAGCCCGGCATCCAGCCAGTGTACCAAAGACTCCTGTTGCTTAAAAGGTACGATGAATGTCACCCAAATGCTGCTTGTGTAGTGTAGAACATAAAGGTGACATTCAGGCCTACCATAGTTAGAACTTCTTTACCCATCAGCCCAAATGTATCTTTTTACATTGTTCTGTTTACCTGCATCTGTTTTCTGCCAATCTAATGCTTTTCGTTCTCCAGTGACTACCTACCCCTGTTTGCTGACTTCTTTGTAGTTGCAGATAAGTGCCCCCATTGGGGGTTTTGTTTTTTCTTTGGACTATGGATCAGATGAGGAGGAATCTATTAGTCAAGATGTTTCTTTAGAGGAAATTTCATTTGGGGACACACTGTCTGGGATGATGGATTTTTTTTTAAGTGGGATTGTGCTCAGGTCTCTGATATCCATAAGAGGTACTATGAGTTGCTGCAGTTGGAATCTCCTAAGCCTATGGCTATTCCTCCTGTTTTGGTTGCTTTCCTGGATGCCTTTTCCAATTCCTCTCCTGTGCCTGATTCTCTGCCTCCTGCTCCCAAGAAGCTTGGCAGGTTTTATAGGGTGCCTGAGGATTGTTCTTTTTTTATATAAATGTCCTGAGCTGACCCCACTGTAGTGTCTGTAGCCTCTGATAGACCATCTCAATTGCTTCCTTTGCCCAAGTTATTGCCCTCTGACAAAGACAGCAGAACTATGGAAAGGCTGGGTAAGAAGGTTTACACTTCTGTTACTCTAGCGTTTAGGGCTATTAATTATCAGAGCCATATGCCTAGGTATGTGTTGGCTCTTCTTTCTCGGGCCTGTCAACTTATTTCTAAATTTCCAGACTATGAGGCTAAAACTTCTATTCTTTCCTTGCTAGGAACTTTCTCTCAAGTGGTTTGTCATGCCATTAAATGTAGTTATTATGAGGCAGATGCCTCTTCTAGGGCTGCTGTTTTTGGTTCAGTCATGCAGAGGTATTTTTGGCTTAGGCTTCACCCTCTACCTGATGATATCAAGCCTAAGTTGATGGATGCTCCCCTGGAGTCTAAGCTTTTGTTTGGGGAAACTGCTGCTATAAGACCTTACAGGAGCTTACACATGTGTTTGTTTCTCATGTGCCTAAATTTCAGAGAAACTACCCTGTTAAGCCTGCCTTTGCTGTAGGAAATCTCACCCTTCTACTAAAGGCAAGAAGAGTGGCAAACAGCACCTCCTGCTAAGGCTTCTCAGTTTTCAGGGACTCCAAAGCCTTCCTTTCCAGACAAACCAGGTGCTGTATGACTATCCGTCCCTTTCCAGCCACATTTCTCTTTCTCTTCGCCTTTCTCTTTCTCTTCCTGTTTGCCTGCGTGACTTCATATCGCTCAGGATTCTTGAGTTCGGTCAGTCATTTGTCAGGGGTATTTCATGTTGTGGAAATCCCATCCTCCTTTTATGGGCATTCCTCAGCCTCCATGGAACAACTTCCCTTTTTCTCAGAGGTTCTTCAAAATCTCTTGACTCAGGGTACTATTCAAGAGGTGCCTGTATCCCAAAGTGGAAAGGGTTCTACTCCAGACTGTTTCTAGTGCCCATGAAAGACAGCACTTGAAGAATTCTAGACCTCTCTCATCTAAACACTTTTCTAAAAGTGCCTTCCTTTCAGATGTTGTCCCTTCAGATTCTGTTTCGTCTCTTGCTCCCACAGACCTATATGGCGTCTCTGGATCTCAAGGATGCTTATCTCCATATTCCAATCCATCCTCTTTTCAGGAACGTTTGCATTTCCCTGTTGCTTCCTGGCATTTTCATTTCTTTGCTTTGCTCTTTGGCCTTTCTGCTGCCACCAAATGCTTTCTCCTGTGATTGATTTTGGCGGGCTTCAAGGGATCCAAACATTTACTTACTTGCACAACCTGTTGATTCAGGCATCTTCTGTAGTTTTATGGTCGCTGTTTCATTGTATTTTATTATCAGATACAGTTCTTTCGTTGTATTTGATATTTATGGCCAGTCACCCTAATCTTAATTTGCCTAAGATTTTTAGGCATGAACTACAAGACTCTGTTTTGTGCAATATAGATCTACATGTGACCCAGATGACCCAGATGGGATAGTAATCTAGTCATCGTGGCCACATTTCATGAGAGACGAATAATTTGAAACCCTGGGACAAGTTTCTTGGTGAGGAAAGTAAGAGGAGGAACAACAATCCATTTCCCTCGATTGGACAGAGCTTAAATGGTATGTTATCTGCAGAAGTACAACTGGAATATGACAAGTTGGGTAGACTTATATATAAAGAACTAGTGACACATTATAATATCGTGAGTCTCCAGCATTATTTGGAGTTAGATGTTACACCTCGTGGGCTCAGAGTGTTTAAGAGCCCCACAACTCCGTTTGATGCTGATAATGAGGAAGATATAAAATTCCAAAAGAGATGGATTGCAGTAGCACATAAATGTTCCAACGAATGGGTTTCCATTCTAGTGGAACGAGATCAGTTAAAACAGCATAAATTAAGGGAAGACATCTCCTCCGTATGTGATGCACTGACTTACCTTACAACTACTAGTAAATTAGAACAGTTCCTGTGCGATATTAATAGTAAATTAGCTGAATCAGAAAAACATCTTTTGGGTATAAAGAAGAAAAATTGTTATGAGACTTAGGGGACTACAAGAGGGGCATGGCTTTCCTGTGGAAGACCAGTCCTAATCAGAAATGTAAAGACGTCTGTTTTCGGATCCAGGAAGGAGATAATAGTAGAAGAGAAGGCGCGCGCACTTTCAGACCATGGAGCTGAATCTACAGATTGGGACAGTGTCTATGCAGATTATCCCAAACTACCAGCTGTCCAGGAGCCACAATATATGCAATAGGCATTTTGTTTGGAAAATACAAATGATTACGGGAGAAGAAAATGTTTAAAAAACATGTATGAGAATTATAGAGACAACCAGCCCCAACTACACCCATATCAACAAACAAGGTACAAAAAGTTTAGAAGACACTGATTTAGCTGCATTATGGGACAATAATTACATTATTAACTTGTCAGGTTTTGAATTTAATATGCATAAAACTGCAGTTTTAAATGTAGGAATCAAATTTGTGCCTACAGTAGTACCTAGGTTATATTTAATTAAAATGGATATCTTTTGCCTGATAAGAAAACTACATTTGTGGAATGTTTTTTTCTGAATCAAAAAGCAATGATTTTGGTGAAAAATGGCACTGCGTTGATTCATGTGATTGCAATGATGATAGCTTTTACTCGTACTTCTGAAAGTGAAGAAAATGAATGTAATGCATATTTTAAATTGAATACAAATACGGTACCTTTTAAAAGTCAATGTATTCCACCATTTAACCATGATGATGTGCAACAGTTCTCTACTATGGTACAATTTCAGTAGAAAATATTTATACAGAGTTTCTTAAATATAAATATTGTGTAGATTATAATTTGACCAAATTAGAATGGCACACTTTGCAGGATCTAAGTATAAAGAAGGAATTAATATTTAAACCTGCTGATAAGGGTAACAAGTTGGTTGTATTACATTATAAGCAGTATCTTAAAATGTGTTATGAACATTTGAATGATGTAAATACTTATGACATAGTTTATGTAGAAAAATACCAACAAGCAATTAAAGCCTACCAGGAACTTTTACATAAAGCTTTTCGTTTGGGGTATTTTTCAGAAGATGACATTAATAGAAAGTTTAATACTGAGGGATGTGAGTTGGCCACTTTCTACTGTGTTCCAAAAGTGCATAAAAGTCTTCATGACCCCCCTGGTAAACCTATAGTCTCAGCCTGTCGGTACTTTTTGAATAAAATTGGAATTTTTTACATAACTATTTTTTGAATGTGGTGCAAAAACAGACTTCATACATCAAAGACACGTTTGATTTTTTGGAGAAAATATCGGACATAAAATGGGTAAAGAACATGTACTGTTTGGCTATAGACATGAAAAGTCTATCTACAAGTATTAGACATAATAATGGGATTGAAGCATTAGAATTTGTATTAGGTAATATGCCAGTAGCTATGTACATTATAGAACTACTTGAATTCTGTTTGAAAAATAATTTTTTTGAATTCAGTGGAACAATAAACCATCAAAAACAAGGTATGGCCATGGGGGCTTCCTTTGCCCCCATGTATACTAATGTTATGATTGGTTTGTTTGAACAAGAGTACATATATGCAAGTTGCTTTTTCAGGGAACATGTTCTTCGATATTACAGATATATAAATGATTTAATTTTTATTTGTCAGAATGGGTATGAAGAAGTTAACTAATTTGTAGCTGAATTAAACTTAAACATATTTGACTTAGAATTTGATGAATCAGCCTGTGGTAGTCAAATGATTTTTTTGGATTTTATTTTAAAGGGGACTGATGGTATGGAAATAGAGACAACTATCCATAGGAAATTTAATGACAACAATTCCTTTTTGCATGGAACTAGTTTCCACCCACACCACCTCATGAGGTCTCTCCCGTATGGAGAGCTCATGAGAGTTAAAAGATTATGCAACAAAAAAGATATTTTGGAAAAGGAATTGGAAAAGACAGTTAACATGTTTATAAGAAGGGGTTATGAAGAAAGGGAAGTTAAAAATGCATTAGATAAGGTTATGAAAGGAAAACAACTATATATTTACAGTGAAAGAAGGGGAAAGTGAAAAATATGAGGGATGAAAAACAGATTTATATGGTTACAACTTATGATTTGATAAGTGAAAAAGTTACTACAGTTATTAAGCAGCAGTGGAGTTTTCTTTTCAAGTTTAAGGAATTTTCAGAGCTTGGTAAATACCCAATTTTTTTCATTTAAAAGAGGGAGAAATATAAAGGACAGAATAGTGCATAGTAAATGTATAGTTCCAAGTCAGAATATAAATAATACCCCCAGATTTAAAGGAACATATGCATGTGGAAACTGTATTTCGTGTAAACATATTGCTTGCACTTTTGATGTAATAAATGGATGTAGATTTAAAGTACTGGATAAGTTTAGTTGTATTATAGAATGTATTGTTTATGCTCTTCAATGCCCATGTAGCAGGTTTTATATGGGAGAAAGCAAAAGGGCTTTTAAATTGCAACTGCAAGGCACATAAGAGATATTAAAAATAAAAAAATAGAAAGCCCTATAGCCCAACACTTTTTAGAAAGTCATAATGGAAATCCTACAGGTCTGCAAGGAACTATTTTAGAAAAAGTGGAGTAAAAATATAAATGTATGGATGTGAAAAAGAAGCTTCTATATAAAGAGGCACTTTTTATATTAAAGTTTGGTACTTAAAATCCAGAAGGAATGAATGTGGCTTGTAATTGGAAAGTTTTAATATAATTAATTATGCTATTAGCTTAATTGTTTTAATAATGATGTATGTAAGATGAAATGATGTGCTTAATTTTGTAATCCATTGAAGGCTGTTTGAGCCGAGGCACCAGAGATGGATTATTAAAGTTTTATGGTCACTGTGTTGTATGTTATTATCAGATACAGTTTTTTGTTGTATTTGATATTCTCTAGAGACCCTTTTGCAAAAATCTTCATTTTGCCATTTCCCTTCTTCAGAGTCTGGAGTTCACTATAAATTTTAAAAAGTCTTCCCTGACTCCTTCTCAGGATCATGTTGTTCTGGGTTGCAGGATTTAGATGGTGCCAATGCTGGCTTTCCTGTCCCCTCCCAAGGCCTGAACTCTCATTTCTGTCTTTCACACTCTTCTTCCTCTGGCTTTCATTAAACTACGGAGTTTCTGAGAACTCTGGGTTTCATGGCATCCAATGATGCACCATCTGGCCAAATTTCACATGAAAAAGATTAAGTGGTTTCTGAAGTCAGTATAGCTTCAACATGCACATCCTCTAGACTTTGTAGTTCATCTTCTTCCTTGTCTCAGGCAAGAACTTCACTGGTGGATTCAGCAGGTGTCTGAATCTAGGTATTCCTCTTCATCCCCCACTTTCCTCTTAGGAATTGTTCAGAGACATTTCAGACATGGGATGGGGGGAGACATTTGGCTCCCTAATAGTTTAGGGGTATGGTCGCCTCATCAACCGAAGAAGCACATCAATGTCAAAGAAATGAGAGCTCTTCTGTTAGCTCTTCAGGCCTTTTATCCTCTTTTCTCTCCAGAGCCTCTCAAGGTTTTCACAGACAATACTACAATGATGTGGTATATCAACAAACAGGGAGGAATGAGATCTTATCTTCTTTGCCGATTGGCACTTCTGCTATAGGAACTTATGGTCAAGTATCAAGTGACTCTTTAGGTAGTTTATATCCCTTCTTGTCAGAACATTGTGGCAGACACTTTGAGCAGGTCCTTAACTCAGTCCCATGAATGGATGCTTCACAGGGATGTGTTTCTGTACATTATCCACCAGTGGGGTACTCCTCAAGTGAATCTTTTGCCTCTCCTCTGAACAGACAGCTACCTCTGTTATGTGCCAGATTTCCAGGTCCTCTGGTGTGGAAGGTGGACACGCTCTCATTTTCTTGGAAGGGGATGTTTCTTTATGCATTCCCTCCCCTCCTCATATTCTGAAAGTCCTGTTCAGAATTCAACAGGATGCTCCCAAAATCTTGTTGGTGACTCCCTTTTGGCTGAGACAGCACTGGTTTCCTCTTCTTCTTCTGCATTTAGCCAGGGTGAATCATCACAAGTTACCTCACGGGGTGGATCTACCTTCACAAGACAAGAAGTCTCTCATCTATCCCCATCTTACACTGTAGATGATAGGATTTTGATTCCACATAGACATCTTTTGTTTTCCTGAGGATGTGCTGCAAGTCCTGCAGGAGTCCAGGAAACCTACTACTAGGAAATCCTGCTTATCCAAATGGAAGACGTTTTCTATATGGTGTCTCTCTCATAACCTGGACCCACTTACTGTGGATGTTCCTTTGGTTCTCTCTCATTTGTGTGAGTTGCTCATTGCTGGTTTGGCCTATTCTTCTATTAAAGCCCACTTATCAGCTATCTATGCTTGTCTCCCTTTTTCTCCTCCTTCAGCTTCTAGATTTGAGGTGAAACAAATTCTTAAAGGGGTCCTTAATATTACACCTCCCAGGAAGCCTTTTCCTCCTCCCTGGGATCTTAATTTTCTTTTTGAGAAGTTGATTGAGGCTCCTTTTGAGCATGCTGCTTCAACTTTCTTGCAACATTGTTCCCGGAAGACTTTTTTTTTTTGTTAGTTCTTACTTCTGCCAGATGGGTGTCTGAGTTACAGGCCCTTATGGCTTGTCCTCCTTTTTTGATCTTTTATGAGGACAGATGTCCTAGCAAACTAACCCTTCTTTTATGTCTAAGGTGGTTAATGAGCTGTTGCTTAATCAGTCTATTAATCTGCCTACTTTTTTCCCCACTCCGAAAACTGACAATGAGAGGGTGCTGCATCCTTTGGACGTCCATAGGCAACTCAAGGTTTATTTGGATAAGACTAAGGCTATTAGAAAATCTGATCAGTTATTTGTTTCTTTTCATCCTAGATCTTTGGGAATTGTATATAAGCAAACAATTTCTTCTTGGATTTCTAAGGCTATTTCTTTCTGTTACACTTTTCATGGCGAGACCCTTCCCTCTTCATTCAAGACTCTTACTACAGCTGTGGCTTCTTCTGGTGCTTTTTAAGGGTTTAGATATTAATTATTTTATCAAAGCAGTACTTTGTCTTCTTGGAAGTACAGATTACCTCTTGGGTTTCTTGGACTAGTGTTCTTACTTGGGCAATCAGTTCTGACTATGGTAGGCCTGAACGTCATCTTTATGCCTGTGCTATGCAAGGAGGATTTGGATGATGTTTGGTATACCTTTAAAACAACAGGAGTCTTTGGTAGATTGGCCAGATGTTGGGCTTCTATGGCAGGGAATCCCCATATGTTAAGAAAACTGCAGCAGTGAAGGCAAGGACATCAGGTCTAATCAGAACATTGAAGTATTAAAACTTCGAATGTTCTGATATCAAACACTATTCAGCGAACGCTAAGAATAGCGAAGCTGCAAAACAGCAACTTCTTTCCTCGGGAAAGAATTCGGTTGGCCATTTCTGTGGCTTCACTATTCTTAGCGCTGTGGTGGAAAGTTACGGGTTGGGTTCAGGTAAGTGTGCGATTGTTTGTACATTAGGGTTAGGGGCGGGTTAAGTGAGTTAGGGTTAGGGCGCTGGTTAGGTGAGTATGCGATAGTGACAGACCTTAGGGTTAGGGTTTGGGTTAAGGTAAGTGGGTAGATAGTAGTCTATGTTTAATTTAGTGTAGTGTTAGATGTAGGAATTTAAGTGTATGTGTGCGGTTGCTGTTTGTTTGATGTGCTTGTGTTGTGTGTATGTGTTTCTGAGCAGCAAATTTTTTCCATGGGAAAAAATTTGCTGTTCAGAATGTTCAATATTTTCATGTTTAGATGTTTTAGGGCCAATGAAATAGCGTTTGCTATTTTCATCTTTCGATAACGTGATATAAACGCAGGACATCTACCGTTATGGTAAAATTTTATACAACTGTACTTTTTATTGCTGAAAATGTATTTTTCAGTGATCCAAACAAATAAAGCATATGTAAAATCAACTAGACAACATATTAGCTAAGTACTATAAAAACTACATCTAATTATATGTTAAGAAGCAGCAATTAAAAACTATAGATAATTATATACTTGTTTAATTCTTTTCTGATTAAAAAAAACTATACAGTTTAACATAACTTTCTCCATGCTTATATCTTCAAACTTGATTCAGTCTAAAAGATAACAGAATTTACATATAATTGGTGCCCAAGATCTCATGCCATTTGTAATATTGGCATTTTCGCCATAAAGATTTATACTTATGAAAGGATTTTCATTAATATGTTTTGATTTCATTAGTAAAATAATTTTAAAAGATTATTAGGTTTGACAACAACTTTTATTGTTTTAAATGTTTACATGACATGCTTGTAAATTTATTCTACTTCATATCTTTTCTATTTAACCAGTTTTTGGATATATACATTTTCTATACTGAGAAACATGTAATCAGTATTAATAACTTGTTGTTTTGAATTTCTTCAGAAGGAATATGTAGACTTACCAAAATCCATGTTATATTAGTGGTGTGTATTCTTATTGGTTTATTGCATAACCGCCTTAATATTTGGCTGCAGTATTGTTACTTGGCACTGAGCTTAGTTGTTTGCCTATAGCATGTAGGGTTGAAAGCTGTAATCTTCCCTCTGCTTTTCTGCTTCTACATTTCATTGACTGGATTTGATTAGCCTTGCTGTTGCATGACTTACAATTGCACTGCAAACAGCCAAGTGAATGGCGATGTTTGATGTCCATTATGTACTGCAATGCCAGCAGTCCCCATTTACTGTTCTCTGACTCACACCTACAATCAGTCATACTCCTTTTGGTATGACTATTACCTTGTTTGCAACATCTTAGCACTGCTTTGTACATTGGTACATAATGCATTCTTGTGGTGCACATGGCTAGTATGCATCCCTACCCTGTTGTTATCCTTCCTTCACCTGTGTTGTACAGTCAGTATGTATGCCATATGTGTACCTTGGTTTAGTATCAAAAGAACGAAAATCACAAACGCAAACGGTGATTTCTGTGACGCATATCCTCGACTCATACACGTTAAATAGGTTGTATGGTCGATGCAACAAGATCAACAATGTTCTGTCGATCTTAATGTTAGCAACGCCCATTGCCAACCATGCTTTGAGTCCTTGCCTTGTGTACGTCCTTCTGAGTGGACATGCAAATGAACGTCGACATTCCGACTGTCGCTCCTATCATGTTTGAGGAGGAGGCTGTCGAGCAACTGAATGTCGACATTTTGACTATAAACCGTGTACCTTACCTATCCTTTATATATATTACTGCTCTTTGTCTGTCATGTCTTGTGATACTATAAAAGTAACAGCCAGTAATGTAAGCAAATCCAGTGAACTCCATAGGAATAAACAAAAGAATAAAAAGTCAGTGAACCATGAGCCACTCTAAAACCTCTTTACTTTTCCCAAATAAAATCCACAGATAGTCACAAATCCACACAGCAAAGTAAAATCCACAGGTAGAGTCCACTAGTTATTATAAACTCCACTTGCAATTTAGAAAACTATCACCTAGTAAGGCTTCAACAGGCATAACAGTTGAGTAGGTAACTGTGCAACTGTTTAAAGCAGTAAGTCATAACATGTTCAATTAGACCTTAATTTGAAATTCCACTAACAAAGGCTTTAAAGACACATTTCCATTTAATCCTGGTGATAAATGTGCTGCTAAATGAAGTATCCAATAGAATTTCTCTGTCTCTCTGTGGTGTATTACATTACCACCTCACACTGAGTCGAGTATCACTTTTAATATAAGAAAGTTAAAATTATGATCTATGCCTTTTTATATGTATAAATAAGGCATTCACTGGATTT
Source organism: Protopterus annectens (assembly GCF_019279795.1). Taxonomy (NCBI): domain Eukaryota; kingdom Metazoa; phylum Chordata; order Ceratodontiformes; family Protopteridae; genus Protopterus; species Protopterus annectens. The sequence continues at coordinate 454,767,302 of NC_056748.1, read as the reverse complement.
CCCTTCTAATATCAAAAATATGATTCCTAATATGCATTTTAAATTTCTGATTAGTTTTCCCTACATAGTATGCTTGGCAAAGTTGACATGTGGCTAAGTAAATGAGATTCCTAGAATCACAGTTACCACAATCACTAAGTCTGTATACCATGCCTGAAACAGGATGAGCAAAAGAACTGCAAGCATATATGTACATGCAGAATGAGCATCAACCACATTTAAAGGTACCCTTTTTATTAGATGCTCTAAATGTATGTGTTCGTGTTTGTTCTTTATAATAGAGCATATTCTTTACATTTTGACTTCTTTTGTATAATAGAGTTTAATTCTAGAACGTCTTGCAGAATATGTCAATATTTGTTTATTACGTCTCACATTATATGTATTGTTATTAGATGTGAGCATACATCTAGGTATATTAGCTAACTGTTTTTAGTATGTTTATTTGATGTATTAGCTGAAAAGATTGGCTTAGCTATGGTTTCCTTCTGTAACATGACTTCCTTGTATGTGTTCTCCAGACTTTTAGAATTGAAACCCCTTTCTATAAAATCAGAAACAGCATTATTTAATTGAGATTCCATATTAGTGTTTGAGGTGTTTAGTTTAGCTACTTGAAGAAAGTGATTTTTTTACTACATTATTAAACATATATTGGGGATGCGTACTCTTACGATATAAGTATCATTCCTTTTTGCTGATTTTTTTTATAGTTTAGTACCCCAGTTCCCTCCTTTTCTTTATAAATTGTAATATCTAAAAAATCTATACTGTCAGTAGATATTGTTGTCTTAAAACTTAGAAAAGAGATAAACATTTAACAAATAAATTAAAACTCCCAATTTCTCCTTTTCATATAAAAAAGAGGCCATCAACAAAATGATGATTAAAGAGAACATTATCTAAAAAATAATTATCTGTTGACAGAATGAATTGATGTTTCCAGATATACATAACAATATTTGCCTAGATATTGGCAGCAGGCATGTCCATTGTTATGCCTCTTTTTTTTGTCTAAACAGATGCTTTTGAAAAATGAACACGTATGTAATAGGGACAGCAGATCACAAAGGACATTAATAAAATGTTGTGTATGTTCAGTAAAATCTAATAAATAATCTTTAACAAGCCTTATACCAATGTCATTAGGAATATTTGTGAATAAAGAATCAACATCTAGTGTGACAAATATACACTTAGAAAGATCTTTGTTAAGAGACCATATAGCAGTAGTAATAATGCTGACGTATCTTGTACGTTTAAACTAGCCTTCAGTTGCATATCTAAAATTTTGATATTGGTTTTGTCACCCACTCTCTAGCAGAAACAGTCTAAGTAGGGGCTCTGTCATAGATGTTTGCAATTTTGGTATTCCATGCATAAATGGTGTTATGGGATCAAGATGTTTTAAATAATTATACAATTCATCACTAATTTTCTTTTGTATATTCATATCACTTTGCGATTTGAGTACTTGCGCTATAATATTGCATTCGTGTTTGGATATTTGTTCATAATCAGGATTAGCAATCATATTTAACATAGTTTTCTGATAATAATTTCTGTCTAATGCAAGTACCCCTCCACCTTTATCAGCATTTTTATTATAATATTGTCATTATCTATTAATGACTGATAGCTGATTGTTCTGCTGTAGTAAGATTATAAAGTCTCTTCACCTCATGCTTCTTATAGAAAGCAGAAATATCTCTTTCAACTGCATGCTGAAAGACTTAAACTATATTATTGTTAAATGCTAGGAATAGACTAGAGTGCTTACGTACATTAACATCAGTCTCCTGAATAGCCCCAAATAACACTTTCAAATTCAATGTTCTTACAAAATAACAAAATTCAGCTAGTGTCCTTGCAATGTCAGACGTATGAGCAGGTATGAAATTTAGACCTTTACTTAGAATAGATAGTTCATCTGCAGTTAAATTATAAGAAGATTGAATACCAATTTTGTTCACATCCTTGTTTGGCTGTGTGTTATCACTCTTGTGAACAATTTTTTTCTTTGTCATTGCAAATTCTTCCTCTGTGAGTGAGGTTGTGACATCAAGAGACTTTTTATTCTTATGTCTTGTGATACATGTTATATGTTTGTACCCACATTTTATTCATTTATTTGTATTTGTTTACCAGGCTAGTGCACTGACTAGTATTGACTAATTTCAGGGTCAGCCCATGTGAAATACAAAACATTTTATAAAACAAAAAACAATAAAAAATACAGACATGTAAGCAATAACAGAATAGCTCAAACTAATTACATAGAAAAAATGTGTATATACATTCCAGTGAACAAGCATCATGCAAGATACAATCAAGCAGCGTGTAATGTACACTATATAAATTAGTTTCTAAAGTGGGTCAATCTTCAGTGAATTTTGAGAGAGGAGAGGAGACTCAGAAAGGAGATAGATTAGATGATATGTTCAGTGTTGAAGGAGGAACATTTGGTGTGGACGAAGACGTGCATTTGAGTTGCATTCTGAATTTGGAATAAGTGTTGATATCTTTAATGTTGATAGGGATAGCTTAACAAAGAGTAGGTATCTTCTCCCGACCTCCTCTTTCCACTTCTTTTCCATACCATCTATTCTTCAAAAAATAAAAAAATGGGGCCTATTCCCACCAAAAATGTGTCCATGCTCCTCTAACTCTCCCTCTGACTTTCCTATTCCATCATCCCTCTTGTCTTCCCTTCTTGTTACCCTCACCTCACATCTGCTTTGCTATCACTCTGTTTCCTGGGGTGTGTACATTATTGGTGTTCCCCACACATCCAATACCCATTGTTAGCTACTGTTAGCATTGACAATTTGGCTGTGATTGCCACTTCACCTTCGATGATTAATTATTTTTATAATTTTTTTTCCAGATTACGATGGATTCCACGAATGATAATGGGTGTATTTATATACATCTTCCTGCATTTTATGATGATATCCATAGCATATTGCAGATATTTTGTCACTTTTCAAGGCTATTACTGATTCACATTTGTTCTCAGAAAGTGTTTTCCAGATATCACTGACGTGTTCTTTTGACTTTGTATACATTCTACATGCATACTTTATAGATGGGTTTTCCTTGTAATACGACTTTGTCATACCTGATCGCAGTTGCATTGATGTTACACATTATTTGTTGTGTCTGCATTGTGCTAAGTTATATTCATTAAACTGTGGCATATTTACATATGGCTTGGCTTGTCATATATCTTGTGTGGAATTCATCTCAACCCGCTGAATTCCACAAAGTTTATGGAATCCAGATCATTGTTTTAGTTCAATAAAGATTTAATGAAAATAAAACTGATAATAATAAACTGAATGCTGTCTAACATTATGTGTGGATTTATTATTTCTCTTTCTTCTCTGTCACTCCCCCTTTTTTCTTTTAATTATGGAATCTTTCCTGTCTCCCCCTTTCCACTCTTTAATGAAAACAGCAATGTCCACATAAGGATACCCGTATATAAAACTTATTGCAACTTTTATTTTTTCAAAATATTAATAATAAAAACTGTGGAGTCTGCCACTTGCCCTAAGTCTTTCAAGCATGACTGCACATAGCTACACTTGTCTGTAGTGTCTGAGTATATACGAAGTCAAAGGAAACCATCAGGATTTCACATAGTCCTTCATATATACCTAAAGCTTATCTTCAGATACTTTATCTTTTTCCATACGTAGAAGTGCTTATCAAAACGTCTTCACATGATTTAGTGTGAATAAGCTGCTCTTACTGCATTTGCATAAAGGTATAGTGGCAATCTTTATGGATAACCACTATACAGGTGCAAAACCTGGGACTATGAATACGGCCTATTGTCTGTTTTGGGTTATATTAAGCATTTAATTCAAAAGCAGATATCTACAAAATGATTTGATATTTATTCTTGAAACTTTCATGGAATATTACTGGCATAAGTGTCTGTAAAATACCATTGGACATGTGCATCTATCCTCAAGGAAGACAGAGGACCAGTCATCATGAATTTTACTGAAAAAAAAAAAAACAACTGTTAAATTATATTTTTTATGACTCAGTATATACAAATATGAAAAACATTCCTTATATGTCTGAAATTGCACTGTTCAGATTTTTGCAGAACATCCAGATTGATGGCCCACATTTTTAGTCCATTCCTCATAAAATTTGAGGTCTTCTGGTAAATCATTGGTAAATCACCAAATAGTAACATACATTTGAGTTTCAGACTTCATATCCCTTGAAAAATGCATGTTATTGTAAAACGAGTTATTCTAGTAAATTTCCAGGTTTATAAGAGTAATATTTAAAATTTGTCCCTGATTTGGGCCTTTGTCTTCCATTATTTTTGCTTTGTACATTGTTCTTGTACTTAGAGGTTGAGAGGTATGCAAATGTTATATATTCATTTTTGGTAGTTTTTGGTTAATTTTTGTCTGAAGATAACTGAACTCTAAACTATATGATTTTAGATATTTGTAAAAGCCTCACTCTGTTAATTCAAAAAAGCCATTCCTGCATGAATTTCACTCCAACTTCAAATGAGACTATCTGTCTACTTCTTCAATATTTTCTTATGAAAGTTTCTGGACAAGACCCCTTGATAATCGCAATTTCATTTTGCTTTACATGATCTAATAAATTTTATGAAAAGTAGGCATGAGTCTGCCTCAGAGCATGTAAAACGTGCAGTATACTGAAGCATACAAATGTGACAGAATATATTGCTTTTCCATAGAAAAGAGTCTGTCAGATTCACAAACCGAAAATCTCATTGCAGGAGCAGTGTAGCCTCTCTTGCATAAAATATGGCTGCCAAGCTATCCAGGAAAGTGCCGTATTGATGTGCACAAGCAAGCTGACACTGTTCCTGCATGGAAACCCATGCAGGATGCTAATTACCTCACTTGCTGGTGAAAGCCATGCAAATGAGGTAAAATAGCGATCCAGGAAGCATGTAGGTAGCTGTGTAGGAACAGTGTAAGCTGCAGAAATGTATTGCAAAAATGAAAATGGAGCCATGACAGCTCCAATAAAAGCATGTACCCTAATCTGTAGGCATACGAATGGCCAAATATATGGCCATTGGCAAGTTAAAGTGTTTAATTTTTTAAAAATAAAAGTTTATTTTTTTTGGCCGATCTTGGCCGTTAAGCATAGGGAAGCACCGCGCAAATTGGATTGTGGGGAAAATACAAAAAATTAAGTTGAAAAGTCCATTTTAAGGGAAACCTGCACTTTGCCATTATACTCAATGGCAAGCAGAATCAAAACAATGGCAGGGAACAGTGGTTGCTAAGGGGGAAGGTTTTTATGTAGTGCAGTAACTACAGATTAAGGCAGTGGGGTATGTTAATGAGGGGACTTATACTGAATCACAAAATTCTTCCAAGTGTCACACTGCACGTAACCGTGTAGGTGCTGTAACACCATTGTGTAGGCAGGAGGAGCAACTAACATGAAAAGGGGGCATGTCATGCTTGCTGTAAACACATTGGAGCTCAGCTGCCTGGGTTTGTACTTAGCTAAGCACAGCTAAGTGAGGGGGTGTGTTTGAGGCTCTATACTCTTATTCCATGAACTAAGAAGCATGTTTGCACCCAGGGGAGGGCCATTTCTTGCTGTTTACACTAGCTAACTGGGTCTGCATGGTGCGCTGGGTCTTAAACAGGAAGGATATAGTAAAAAAAGAGAGGAAATAGCAGAATAAGGAAAACACAGTACAAATCAGCAACATGGGACTCTGCAACTCACAATGGGCCATTGAAAGCACTCAGTAATACAGCTGGTAGGTGGCTGCATAGCTGAAATGGGAGGAGATATAGAAAAAAATAAAAGGCAACAGCACAATAAAGGAGAAATGAAGTAGAAATCACTAATATGGGACTCTTGGAACTCCCAATGGGCCATGAAAGCACACAACAATACAGCTGGCAGGTGGCTGCATAGCTGAAAATGGGAGGCGATGTAAGTAAAAAAATAATTTAAAAAAGGGCAACAGCAGAATAAAGGCAATCATGCACAAATTACCACTAATGCCTCTAACATTCACAGTGGCCATTGCAAAGCCATGAGTAATATAGGTGGCAGCTGGAATGTATCATAGTCAGCCAATCATACAGGCAGTATCTGCAGCACAACAGTATAAAGTATGGAAACACCTTATAGTCTGTTTTTTCCCACAAAGTCTGCACCATCAGTGTATACATGTGGGGGAATTTTACCTGGAAAAAATGTCAGGGGCTGCCATTGCTTTTTTCCATCAGTACGTGCTAGAGACTGATGGCAGAGAGGAGGATAATGTTGACAACTGCCACAGACCAAGGAGGAGGAGAAGAGTGTTCAGACCCAGGGTAACCTACCAGGGGCTACATGATCTGGATAAAGTAGAGCACTACAGGGTGGACAGAGAGATACTTCAGCAAATCACTGTGCTGTGCCAGCCTCAACTCAGACCTAGAGCCAACAGAAGGGAACCCATCCCAGTGGATACCAATGTATGTGTAGCCTTAAGAATTCTAGCTACAGGTACTTTCCAAAGACCTACTGGGGACATGATGGGGGTCTCACAGGCATCTGCATCCAGGGTACTCTACCAGTTCCTGGATGTCATGCTACCAAATGCCTGTGAGCACATTTACTTCCCCAACACCCGTGAGGAGAGGACCAGCAATATACGTCTCTTCCACCATGTAGCAGAATACCTAGAGGTACTGGATGCCATAGACTGCACGCACATCCACATCAAATCACCACCAAGTGAACAGGATAGGGTCTACATAAACTACAAGGGTTTCCCCTCCAGCAACTGAGAGGTCGTGTGCAATTCCCAGGGCATTGTCATGAATGTGCATGCTGGCAGCCCTGGAAGCTATCATGACTCCCACATCTGGCAGTCATCACGGCTGTACCAGGCATTTGCCAGTGGAGGCATCCTGTATGGCCATCTGGTGAGGGATGCTGACTATGCACTGGAGCCGTGGATGATGACACCCAGCAGAAATGCACACACACCCACACAAGTAGGCCATAATGAGGCACATGCACAAACCAGGATAATTATAGAGTGTGTGTTTGGGATGATCAAGTCATGGTTCCCCTGCCTTGACATATCTGGTGGAGCCTTGCAGTACTCTCCAGCCACATGTGCACACATGTTTATAGTATGTGCCATGCTGCACAATATGATCCTGTGGAAACAGCTGCAGCAGGAACAGCACAGGGAAGGGCCACACAGCCCACCACCATTGCCAAGGTCCTCACAGGCACAGAGGGACTCACAGAAGGAGGTCTCTGAGCCTGCTCCTGTAGGCAAATAGACGCGTGCCCAGTATGCTCACACCTTGGCAAAGAGGCAATGCATAGCACACACACTGACACTGTAGGGACCCCAGGGACTGACACCTCTCTCTGACTTACATACACAGTAAAATGGATGACACACACATCACATTACCTGTAACTTAGCATGTATAGGCAGTGTACTGTGTGCATCCAACATAGATGGCCCTCAAGCACTGTCCTCATAACTGCTGCAAGCACAAGGTAAGTTAGTCTTTTTATCAATAAATGAATGGAATAGTATGTTCTGCTAACATATCTATGGTAATGCTGCATGCATGCATGCAAGGGAGTGAGGTGGCCTACTGGGATAGTAGCACACAACTGACAGCTATGTGGGACAACTGGAAATGTCTAGCCAAAACTGGCCTCTACACACTATGCAGTAGTACCCAAGGTGGCAAATCCCACTGCAGTATATTTGTAGGGACAACTAACTGGGGGGTCATAGGTCATGGGAATGAATGTCAGGGTGGGGGTCCCTAACCACTCATCACATCCACACAGCAGGTCAGCTGTAGAAAACTACAGAGAAATGTCTGGTAAAGACACACAAATGTTGGCAATGTTGAATTAACCCCCTACAGACTTACACAGTGATAGCATAGCAGGACCCACAGTTGCAGTAAGGCTATGAAGGGTAAGAAGTCTGAAACTCAAATGTATTCCAATACAATCTGACCTGGGCTCTTTACTGATATACCTCCAGTCCCCAAGACAGGGCACAATAGTATGGTAAACTGAATCAAAATGTAAAGCAAATATTAGCACTGTGCAAATGTGTACTGTTGACAGGTATGCCCCCCCCCCCCATATACCGACACAAATGCAGTTACATATATGTTTGCATGGAAATAGCAGCATAGCACACATTGGCAGGGCTGTACCAATACACATGAAAACATGTTGCCTGTCCACAATATGCAGGGGTCAACGAGTTATGTGTATGTGTGGTTAATACTGCCTGAATCTGGCCAGCATGTTTTCCTGCCAGTCGTCTTGTACTGCCCCAGGTACAGTGCTGCCTTTGACAGGGCCATGTGCAGATAACTGCAGTGCCAACTGTTATGCATGTCAGTGAGACCCACTGCTCTGCCACTAACATACCTGGAAGTCACAGTGGTATGTAGAATATACTACACATATTAGTGACATCTTGAAGGATGTGTAGCAGAGGTGCCAAGGCTTTTGTGAATATAAGTGCTTTGTGGTACTGTTGCCAGTGGTCATTCTCAATAATCCTTTTTCTTATGTTTGCTTTTACAAATAGTGGACATCCCTGCACAGTTAAATGCACTCTGTACCCTCACCCATAACTCCCAACCTCTGACAGCAAGATGTCTGGACAGGAGCAGAAATAAAAGTGGAACAAAGCAACAATGATAGGCATGTGTTGTAAATATTGCCCTTACATACAGAGAAAGTTGGTAGGATGAGGGGTTTGCAGTAGCAGGAATTGTCTAAAGGTTATGTATTCTGAAACAGTGATGTCTGTATTATTTTGTAACATCACACTTCAAATATATGTAACTACCTTGCCATAAAAACACGATTGCATAGAAAGGATGAAACCTCTAGCCAAACACCTGGACAACCTGCCAAAAAATGTACAAGTCAGAGGTATGCACACACAAGAATATGACATCTCAGGTTAGAAAAATACAATACAAGCAGGAGATCCCCAGCCAGTATATCACCAGGATGCTGGAATGTTTACACAGCTGTGTGTCACCTCACAAATGGCCTTGTTGGGCAAGAATTTACATAACTCTCCCCATAATATTGGTCCATGCATCATACAACTAGTATTCCTCTGGTAAAGCACTGTGATAATCTGAGGATGTCTGGCACTAGGTAATGACACAATACATTGCAGTGTCAGACTACAGATATGTCAGGAAATGTCTGCTAAACAAAACAAGCACCCTGAGGAAAGTCCTGTGTACTCCTGAGAGGTATAGCTGTAGCAACCAAAACTCTGGACTGGAGTACACCTATCTCTGGAATGGAGTAACATCCTAACTATAGAAGGTCACGCTGGAAATGTTCCACATCACAGGACACGTTGCAGCCCACATCTGAATATATGACTGTATTGTGTATATATATCCATACATACAGACAGCAATGTACACCTCAACTGTCCCCACTCACACACACATCAGATAGGATTACCCTCAGCTAGTTGTAGGTGGCCCATATGTGATATATCTGCTTCTGTTGTATGAGATATACACACACACACACACACACACACACACACACACACACACACACACACACACACACACACACACACACACACATATATATGGGAAACAGATAACAACATATGTCAAGCATACACAGACATAGATGTGGGGATCTGAGAGACACACAGTGATACAGAGAGAGACACAGGGGGACATAGACAGAGTGAGTCACACACATTGATACCCTGAATGGCATACATTGATGTCCTGCTGTGGACAGTGGCATACCAGTTGTAAACAGCCACACGTGCCAGCATAAAAGATGAGCCCCATTGTGTAACAGTACTGAGGTTGAGTTTATAATATCACATCACCTGCCTGTCTGTGTGTCTCCATAGGTCCAAGTATTAGGAGACTCTTCCCACTCAGTACAATCCACATTTCCCTACTTCACAAGATCTGCTGCTTTCTTTCACCTTAGAAGTAACATTGGACACTGATAACCCCTATAAGCTCTGTATCGCATGTGATAACTGTGTAACGCTATAGTAGAAATAACAAGATAAGTAGGGGTTCTAATTTCAATACTGGCAACTGTGTGTGTGTGTGTGTGTGTGTGTGTGTGTGTGTGTGTGTGTGTGTGTGTGTGTGTGTGTGTGTGTGACAATTGGGTATGTGAGAGTGAGGGTGTGTGTGTTTGTTTGTAGGTGAAACAGTTTTAGGCCATTCCCACCCACAGCACTTCCCAGTGCCCCACTTTATCTGTCCTGCTGATGTCATTCCCCTTTTTGGCACCTTTGGCTAATTGCCAGCCCAGTAAGCTCCATAGTGTGTGTGATAACTGCATAACACTGGAGTACAAATCACCAGCTAGATAGGGATTCTGATCTCAGATTTGGCAAATGAGTGTGTCGGTATGTTTGTAAGAAGAAGTATTTTGATAAGTCTCCCATCCACTGCCCTACTTTATTATTCCTGCTGATGTCATTCTCCTTATCAGCACCTTTGGGCAGTTGTCAGCCCAGTAAGCTCCGTAGCGTATGTGATAACTGTGTAACACTATAGTACAAATCATTAGCTAAACAGGGGCTGTAATCTCAGATCTGACAAATGAGTGTGTGTGTATGTTTAATTTTTCTAAGAAGAAGTATTTTGATAAGTGTCCCACCCACTGCCCTACTTTATCACTCCTGCTGATGTCATTCCCTATATCAGCACCTTTGGCCAGTTGTCAACCCATAAGCTCTGTAGCATATGTGATAACTGTGTAACACTATAGTACAAGTAGATAGGCAGGGTTTCTACTCTCATATCTGGCAAATGTGTGCGTGTATGTATAAATGTGTGTATGTTTGTAGGAAGAAGCATTTTGGTAAGTTACACATCCACTGGCCTACTTTATCAGTAATGCTGATGTCACTCCCCTTATAGGTTCATAGGTGTGTACTAGGCTAATGGCCCTGGAGCCACTACAAGCCTAGCCCATAGATGTGCCTTGCCATTGTGCCACTCAATGTTAGTTCTCAGTCCCCCCATCAAATAGAGCCACTGGACTCATCCCTGATGTGAACTTTCTATTATCCATCTACTCATCAAGATCTCTTTGAAACAGGGTCATCTAGGTGCTTTGCTTGACTTGTATTGGAAGTCTAGTCCAGGGCATGTGAAGTCTCTGGGTGAGGAACCTGTCCCTCCAGCATGTTGTGTTGATTGTGGTAATGATGTCGAGGTCCCTGCAGTGTGTAGTGCAGAGAGATTGGGATGCATTTAGATGTAGCATTTGTGAAAGAGCTGGATCAGACATGGCTTTGCAAGTCAAGCAGAGATCCTTTCTAAGTAGGTGATATGAGACAGAGAATAGCTGGGGTCTTTTGAGTCTGTCTGTGTAGGACATGTGTTTAATGCCTAGGATGCACATTGTGAGGTACTTGTGTGGCCTCTCCAGCTGTTGCAGGTGTCTAGTGAGGTACATGCCAAATGGGCCATTATACTAGATGACTGGATTAATGAGGGAAGAGTACACAGATATGATAACCTCTTTCTTCCTGGATGCAAAAACCTTGGTAATGAGATGTGCAACATAGAAGGATTTCCGGATCACAGTGACAATGTGATGGTTAAAGGAGAGGTTGCTCTCAACCTGTGTCAACGCATCTTTTATAATGCCTACAGTGTTGAGTGGGCTCCCATCGATGTGGTGCCTAGTGGGAACTGAGATTTTACCAAAGGGGCTGATGATGCATTTTGTGGTGTTAAGCTTCAGGCCATTGTTTCCACACCAGTCAGTAGTTTCAGTGAGGCCTTTCTGTAGGATGTCTACAGCACGTGGTGTTAATGATGGCTCCCAGTTTGCAGTTGTCTGTGAACTTGGTCAGCCAGAGTTCCTTTGTACTGGCCAGGACTTCTGAGAAGTAGATACTGAACAGGAGAGTACCTAGGGCTGATACCTGTGGGACTCCACTCATGACTGGCTGGCAGTCTGACTTGGAGCTCACTATTTTCACACTGTGTGTTGTATCTCTGTGCCAATTTCCAACCCCCCCTAGTGATATAGGGGTTGATGCCTAGTTTGGTGGGTTCATCCATAATTCCTGACTGAGGAATGGTATCAAGAGCCTTGGCCAGATTGAAGTAGGCTGTATGCAGTGCCTTACTGTCATAGACAGACCTGGTGACTTGACTCAAAGAGGTCAACCAGGTTGAGCAGGCATGATCCACCTTTCACAAAGCCAAACTGTGTGGGGTCCAGAGTTAGGGATTACCTACATGTTTGTCAATCAGGTCCCTGATTATGACCTTCATAGCTGCACATATCAGACTCATCAGGCTACTGGACTGATAATTCCCAGGGTCTGTAGTTGCCATACCATTATGGAGAGGGATGGCTATAGCAGTGCACCACTTGGGAGTAACAAAGCCTGATGTGAGGCTGTGACTGAACAGGGGACACAGATGTGGTGCCAGGTATCTTTGTAGTTCATGTAGAACACAGCCAGGGATAATTTGGGGTCCCATGGAAGCTGTATTCTTGTCCGTGGACAATGCAGGTGTAACCTGGATGGCAGTAATCCTGGGTGCCTGACATTCTTCTGGTATTCCAATTGTTCCCCTAGGGGGGACAGAGGGGTAAAGCTGGCACTGAATGTGTTGGCAAGAATGTTAGCAATATCTGTTGGCTCAGTATAGGAGGTAGCATTGTGCAGTAACTCAGAGCACTCCTGGGTATTGGTGTGGAGGTTCTTGATATCACTAACAAAGGATTTGTGATTGTTGTCAGTGTCTGCTGCAATTCTGCCATCATAGACAGCTTTAGATGACTCCATGAGAGATCTCAAGTTGTTGTTGAGGCTAATAAGGGAGTTTTACCACTCTTGGGACTCCACATTTTTTCTGCAACAGTTTCTTCTTTCTGTTGTACAGGTTATTAATGCCAGGGAACCAGCAGATTGGCCTCCAGTGTTTGGAGGAGAGGGTCATGGTTCTTTTGGGTATGGCTAGTTACACGCATTGATCTACATGTTTGTACAGTGCATTTGTGTATGATTCAGCAGTTGTGCAGGTATTTTTCATTGGCATGGGTGCTGTGAAGTTAGCCACCTCTGTTTTTATGAGTCCAAAGTCAGCTTTGGAGAAGTTCTTCAAGGTGGATACCTTTCCGAGGGGGGGGGGGGTGAGATGTGGATTTCCATGGTGATTACTCTATGTTGGATCTGATCAAGCAGCGATTAACTACTATTATCAAGCAACGGTCCCACATGTTAGTAATCAACACAGGTCAATGATGTTGCTTACTCTATTGGTTGTTGGAATGAGCTGATCCAGGGCATTGGAACTGATGAATTCCACAAACTGTTGGGCCAGTGTATTGGTGCTTGAGTATCTTACCCAGTTAATGGAGGGCTAGTTGAACTCTCTTAGTATGAGAGTGTTGGATTGGCCCTTGATAGATTCCAGGGTGTTGAGGAATGTGGATTGAGAGTCTAGGGACATGGATGTAGACCTATAGCAGGATTGCACTATTACCCAATGTCAGTTGTACCTGAAGTATCTCAAATGCATTATGCTGGGATACTACTATGGATGTGTGCATATCCATTATTAATATGGAGACATCACCGCCTTTGGAGCTGTGGTCCATGTTTTGGGACTGACAGGTGTGGAATGAGTTATAGGCTGGTTGTGCAGGGGTGCCATCTGCTGCTGTAAACCAGGTCTCCGTTACAGCACAAATGTCAATGTTCTCCATTTTGAGGAGTGCTTCGAATGGCTGTATCTCAAGATGTAGATGTCTACTGTTGAGCAGCATGACCCTCAGATATTTTATATATATTTATATATATATATATATATATATATATATATATATATATTTATATATATATATATATATATATATATATATATATATTTATATATATATATATATATATATATATATATATATATATATATATATAGCTGTTACGGTGGTAATTTGATTTGGAACACCGCCTAAAAAGGCACTATAGCGATGGCAAGACACTTAGCCAGTACCTGAAAACCCAGGCGTGACAGATGCAGGCCATCTCTGGCAAGCTATCACAGTCTGTCAATCATGTCATCCCAAGCAGACAGATACTGGATCCCATGAGCATGACAACAGACACTTAAGCCAAATGTTGAAGTCAATCATTTGTTGTTTGTACTGCAGTATCATTCTGGGTGACAGTAATATACTGCTCAAGACTTCTGTCATCCCTGCCTGGCCCACCTAATCTCAAAGCTCCACCATGTCTCTTTTCATATAGTCCATGGAGGTGCATCTCAGGTCATTCACACACACATGGACAATGACAGAGTGATACTTGTAGTTGTTGTGGAGTGACTTGCATGGATATGTTATGTGTTGGATTCTGGCACCTGATAGACAGCTGACTGTTACCTTCCTCATGTTTAACCTAGTGAGTGGGACATCTGTGTGCCTCACTATTGAGTCACCTGTGATTAATATATCATGCAAGGTGGCTAGCCTTTGGGACTTAGATTGAGGGGCTCCCTGTGTAGGTGAGATATATGTCCTGTGGTTTGTGCTGTGTTTTGGTGGTCGAGTGGGTGTCTGTCTTGGTGGTCTCCGCTGTTTGGGTAAATGTCTATTGAGTACCTCTGTGAAGGTGGGTGTGTGGTTATTGTTTGTATGTCAGAGCTGTGATAGTGGGTGCTCTGGATGGGGTATATGTTCCATGTGGTGTGTTGCAGGTGTTGACCCTTCTCCTCTTGACCAGCTAGTCCAGTCTTTGATGGAGAGTGCATATCTTCCAATTTGGTGATATAGGGGTATCTCTCACAAGTCTGAGTGTTGGGAATTTAGAGGAGAGGGTTGTCTGTGTACATGAGGCAGTTGCAAGAGTGCCTCAGAATGCCAAAGTGCACCAGGTTAATGGGCAAAAGCACAGATAACTGCACTTTAATCATGCTAGGAGGAGTGGTCATAAATACTAAGTACTGAAGCTAATTCTGTGAGGAATGACTACTGCTGATGGCTCTAAGGTGTGCTAGAATAATTGATAAAAAACTGTTGAAGTGCAAAGCTATTAGGCTATTTAAAGTGCAGAATAGAAAGAACTAGCAATATCTAAGGGAAAACTGAAGGCAGAGTGTCTGGCACCTGTAACAGTTTACCTCAGCTGTACATGTATCAGCAGCTTTGGCCAATTATCAGCCCAGTAAGCTTTGCACTGTGTGCGATAACTGCGTAACACTATAGTACAAATAACTAGAGAAGAAGGGGTTCTAGTCTCAGTATTGGTAAGTTTGTGCGGTAATCATATACTGTGTGTGTGTTATATCATTTTGAGTTGTGTACCACCCTGTAAACCTCACATCACCATACTTTACTAGGCCTGCTGATGTCATTCACCGTAGAAATACCATTGTACTAAATGAAATCATATAAGCTCCGTGATGCATCTGATAACTATGTAACACTACAGTAGAAATAACTAGATAGGTAGGGGTTCTAATCTCACTAATGGCGCCTGTTTGTGTGAGAATCATATACTGCATGTGCTATACCATTTTGAGTTGTGTACCACCCTGTAAACTTCCCATCACCCTACTTTACTAGACCTGCTGATGTCATTCACCTTAGAAGTACCTTGGGACTAAGTGAAGTCATACAAGGTCCATGGCACATCTGATAACTGTGTAACACTATACTAGAAATAACTAGATAGGTAGAGGTTCCAATTTCAATACTGGCAACTGTTTGTGTGAAAATCATATACTGTTTGTGTTATACCATTTTGAGTTGTGTACCACCCTGTAAACTTCCCATCACCCTATTTTACTAGGCCTGCTGATGTCATTCACCTTATAAGTACCTTGGGACTAGGTGAAATCATGTAAACTTCATTGCACATCTGATAACTGCATAACACTGTAACAGAAAAAAACTAGCTAGAAAGGGGTTCTAATCTCACTACTGGCAACTGTATGTGTTTGTGTGAGAGTCATATACTGTGTGTGTTATACCATTTTGAGTTCTGTACCCCCCTGTAAACTTCCCATCACCCTACTTTATTAGGCCTGTTGATGTCTTTCACCTTAGAAGTACCTTGGGACTAGTTGAAATTAGGTAAGCTTTGTGGCGCATCTGATAACTGTGTAACACTATAGTAGAAATAACTAGATAGGTAGGGGTTGAACTCTCACTACTGGCAACTGTTTGCGCATGTGTTTGTGTAAGAATCATATACTGTGTGTGTTATACCATTTTGAGTTGTGTACTAACCTGTAAACTTCCCATCACCCTACTTTACTAGGCCTGATTATGTCATTCACCTTAGAAGTACCTTGGGAGCAGGTGATATCATGCAAGCTCCGTGGTGCATCTGATAACTGCGTAACACTATAGTAGAAATAACTAGATAGGTAGGGGGTTTAATCTTAATACTGGCAACTGTGTGTGTCTTTGGATGAAGATTATATCCTGTTTGGCTGATACTATTTTGATCTGTGTGCCATCCATGCCTGTTTACCAACTCCTGATTGCATTACTTTATATAGCATGGTAACGGCATCTGCCTTACATGCAGCATGTTAAACCACTGTGCACACCATACCAGTCCTCTGTACAGATATCTATGGAATATCCAGATGTTTGCAACCTATATGTGGTCTGTGTCCCTTAACAATGCCCATGTATGTGATATTGTTACCAAATTGGCCACATTGAGTGTAGTGACACACATGCCAGCATGAGGCATCATACTTGACTGAAACATCATGCTGATACAATGTCTGCTACACTTTCACTTGTCTAGGCTTGTAGGAGCAATACATGACTCCACATCCTATTTCAGGTGGGTTATCTCACCATCCATGAGGGCATTCAGAACATTATGTGTTGTAAGATGTAGTGTGTTATGTCCCATGCATATAATCTATGTGGGGCATGTCATGTGCATGTAGAAGTACAGTTTAGCAAGGTGGAAATGTAGGTTTACTAATCTGTCTGTTGCCAACTGTGTATATGTTACTGTGTGCACATCCCCTGTGTCAGTCCTTACTGTGTATGCAAAGGATATACCATTTTGTCTCCCTGTTTCACCTTGTAAACTCAGAAATGCATACCATAAACCTGTCATACACGCTATCATGCATGCCCTCCTCAACTGCATCAGGGTTGAGTGTATGGGAAAGAAATGGCAGGGCCAACAGGTGTTGACAGGTAAATCTGTTGCAGTTAATGTAATGGCTACACTTGTGAGGGTACCTGCTGGCAGTACTGCAGTAACCTGTTCTATATGTATGAGCCTGTGGTACTGCACAACACTGAGATGACATGTCTGAAGGTTACCTGTCTGTGGCAAGAGGTGTGTATGCAAGGTCATATTGTCTGACAACAGTGTCTCTCACACACTGTTGCATGCATACACACCTGGTACATGTACATATAAAGCTGTACCTTGCCTATAACATGGCTGGTGTATTTACACTCTGCCATACTCCCTCTTGGGAATGCCTGCATGGCCATAGCCTCAAGACACACAGACACCTGGGACACAAACAGAATACAGCATGTCAGACTACATTCAGTCAGTGGTACTAACAGCAATAATGGATCCTGGCTAATAAAGTACATACACCTATATGTGTACCCATAACAAATGCAAGCAGACAGCACCTTACATAGTATTACATAGCTACACTGTACTATATTCACCCTGTGCATCAGACACATATTAGCATCTCCCTGCATCGATGTGATGTGGCACAGGTATCATCATATGCACAGGGTGTGGTGTGGGTTTGCCAGAGGCCTAGGCTGGGCCATATGGTTGACATCATGTGTGTGTGTTTGTAGGGGTATGCAATAGCTGGGATGTGCAGAGGTGATGTGTGTCTGGAGGTGACCTGCCTGTGATACAGATGTACGTGTGTATGTATGCACACAGTCACACAATGTGGCTGTCCTACACAGGCGTACATTGGGCAACTGTGGACCATACATGGCAAGGGTGTCCAATTCACCATCTCCAGCCACAGACATGGAACTGGTCCTGCCAGGGGTATCAATGGCACCACCAGGCCCTAGGCCAGATGCAGTACTGCTTTCTAATGGTGACTGCTGTCTCATGGATCCATGCCCCTGACAGGACTGGACAGGACCATGTGCCCATGGCCTGCTCTGGTGTGATGTGGACAGCAACCCCTCCCTTCGGTAGTGCTGGTGTCACTGCCACTATGGGAGTGTGAAGGTGCATGGCCCTGTAGACTCTCAGCTGTTGTTGGTGCTGACCTACAGCCACATGGCTGATGTCCATCTCCCACTACATGTTCTAGCACAGACATGCCATGGTCGAGGATTGCCAAGGTCTCAACCCACTGTCTATTCATGACCCCAGTATTTTGACATGTGGGCTCAACAAGGTCATGTATGCTGCCACGTTAATCAGAAAGAATTGCATCCACCACCCTGAGCTTTTGTCTGGTGTGGCATTCACTACATGCCTGTGCATCCATGACAGTGTGAAACATGCGTCTGGTGACTCCTGCTGTGGCACTTGCAGCAGTGGATTGATGAGCAGTGGTCCTCCTGTGTGCACCCTGTCCATCCACCTGTGTGAGACCTCACCTGCACTCTAATGTCCAGTGTCTACACTCACACCTGCCATAAGTCACTACACTAGCTTGTTCAATGCCACCACCTGCCAACTGTCTAT
This sequence comes from Protopterus annectens, assembly GCF_019279795.1. NCBI lineage: Eukaryota > Metazoa > Chordata > Ceratodontiformes > Protopteridae > Protopterus > Protopterus annectens. Next base: position 454,748,563 of record NC_056748.1, on the reverse strand, counting down.
CATCTGTGGCCATTGGTGACGGGGTATGTGTGGGCATTGTCACTGTGGGGGGGGTGGTGTGTACAAGAGTGGGATGCCAACCAATAGCACAGATTCAGCCCCTGTCAACCCCACTTGTACCTCACTATTCCTATCATCATTGTCAGAGTCTGCAGAGATAATGACATCAATTTCCAAGTGGGAGGGACCCCAAACCCCATCGTCACCTGTGAGGAGACAACAGCATATGCACATCAATACCTGCACTTTGAGGTTGGCTGGTACACACATGCACACACACACACACACACACACACACACACACACACACACACACACACACACACACACACACACACACACTTGCAGGTGAGACCATGCATTACACAAATGGTGACATGCATGACACATGGCCCTCAACATCATGCATTGCAGCCAGTTTTACTACATGTAACTAAAAATATAGAGCTCTGAAATACGTGATTAGTGTTCATAGGTGATGGCCCTTCCCCAGCACAGACTGCACCCATGTACACATCATTGCTGTTCACCTGTATAGCACAGTGGCATGTACTACAGAACATACCTCACAAATGTACAGATCCTCGCAGGATGTGTAGATGTCTGGATCTTATGTTTGCTCTGTTTCTCATAACCCCTGTGTTTCTATGATACAAAACTGGGATGATCTGAGGAGTGACATCACTGATTAATGACATACATTTGAGTGTCAGACCTCCAAACCAGCAGTAAATGTATGGTCACACAATTCTTGTCACACCACTAAGCTTCTAAGCTTACAGTGGATATGATAAGTGTACACAACCCTGTTAACATGCCATGTTCTTGTAATATATGAGCTGACACCACAATAGTGCATTCAAATATGTTACCCACCTTTCATGTGACATATGACCTGTACAATCCAATCGATAAACAAATGTGTTATGTGTAAAATATAATGACTGCAATATGTACAATATAGTGGTTGCATAAGTGTGCACACCCCTTGTAAGTGACTTACAGCATTCCCTCTTCTTGTGAGGGTGTCTATAAGAATGGCACATCTTGACATGGCATTATTTGGCCACTCTTCCATGCAAAGGTCATCCAACTTTGTCAGATTGTAAGGGAAGCTCGTGTGCACAGCCCTTGTTAGGTCACACTGGGGTTTGTCTATCTGGTGTAGGCCTAGGCTCTGGCTGGGCAAATCTATAACCATGAGTGTGTTCAGGTGGATCCTTTCTTAGGTAGCTTTGGGCATATGCTTCAGGTCTTTGTCATGTTGAAGGCTGATACCCCTCCCCATCTTCAATATTCTTGCAGACGCCTGATGGATTTGGACCAGATGTGGGTGTTATTTTGAGCTGTTCAGGATTCCCATCACTATGAAAACAGGCCCAGTTCTGGCTTTGGAACAACATCCCCACAGCAGGCCACTGCCACCAGTGTGATTCACCATGGGGATGTCGGTGTTCAGGTTAAGAGGCGTTTTGCTTGTGCACCACACATACCTTTTGGTATTGTGACTGTGAGGTCAATCCATAGTCTCATTATACCATAACACATTTCACACATGCCTTTCGGAGACTTCATGTGCTGTATTGAAAATTGTATCCACCCATGGATGTTTTTTGGTGTGGGGAAATGCTTCCATCTTCTGACCATACCCCATAGGCCAGAAGTATTCAGAATCAGGGAGAGTGTTCTCACACATAGTACACAGCACCAGTACTTGCAAGAGATTCCTGCAACTCCCTCAGTGTTGCTGTATGTCTCCTGGCAGCCTCTCTGACCAGGTTTTGACATGTCATCATTTTTGGAGGGATGTCAGATTCTTTTCAACAGCACTGTTGTCCCATATTTAATCCATTTTTTGATAACTGTCTCCATTGTGTTCCATGGTGTATGCTATGCTGTGGTAATGTTGTTGTACCCTACTCTTGACTGATACCTTTCAAATATGAGATCCCTTTGCAATTTGTAAGCTGTTTGCAAGCCATGGCTGTTGCTGTTGCAGGCAACTGTGCAAATGTCATGAACATCCTACTTGGACAGCAGGCTGTTATTTGGTATTACTCAGAGTGCCTTTACTTGATGGCAGGTGTGTAACCAAGCAGACTGAATACTGTCAGTAAATCACATGCTGCTGCAATAAAATTTTATTTGAAGGGTGTGCACACATATGCATCCAACTTATTGTAAGGTTTATATACTCCATATTTGGTGCCCAACAGATTGGTTTTACAGGTGAATTGTTCATGTCATAGGTCACATTACAGGTTGGAAAAGGTGTGGACTGACATATTGTGGTCTCAGTTTCTATATATATCACAAACACCTGGCATCTTAACAGGGGTGTGCACACTGTTTATATCCACTGTATGAGAGTAATGTTTCACACATGTCCCTACCTTAGGCCGTTTGTCCCCCCATTTTATGGGTCTCTGTCCAGAAGTCTTGCACTGACAGGTTGCAAGGTATGCTACAGGGATGTTGCATTCTCTTCAGATAGGCCCCAGTGGTGACCACTGTGATGCAATGCAGTTAACCCCACCACAAGTGAACATGCACATAAAGCAATATGGCTATGAGTGACAGTTTTGTGCATGGTACATTGCATGGTATTCACATGCATGGGGTATTGGCAAACCACAAAAGAACAATTCCATACTCATCAGCTTCAGGCTGCCATCCCACAAGCAGAATGGATGGACCTAGGTAGCTGTGGGAGAGAAGTATTGTCAGCCGACTCACATGTGGCATTGGTACAGGATGGATGCGGCATGTCTGCACATTTACAGTACAACCCCAAAATACTACACAATTTGCTGTCCTTCACCACAGATATGCACTTCTGTGCATTAGGAAACCCTATCCAAAACTGCAATATGACCTGACACATGCACATAGATACTCTACAAATACAATTATGTCTGCTACACTTGTCTAGTAATCTCTAGTAATATCCACTGGGGTCTTACCTGCACACTCCTCATCTATTGTATGGGTGCCAGCCACCTCCAGCATTTTGGGGGTTCTATATCCTGATGTTGTACTGTGATGGGTGCCCCAAGGTTGCCGAGGAGCTCATTGGTGGGTGTCAGTGGGGGCTGCATGGCTGGGCCCCCACTTGTGACTGTGCAGTCCCTGGCCACTGCAGCAGCCCTTTGCCAGGCATGGAGTATGAGGTCATTTGCATGATGCTGGACCTGCTCGTATGTACGTGAGTGCAGGCCAACATCATGTACCCTGTGGATTAAGAAGTCCCACAGGCCAGTCCTCTCCTGCAAATGTTGCTGGTTCCGGCAAACATTATGGCATGGATCAGTAGTATGGCTTCTGTGATTATATTTGTCTTAGGCACTGAGAAAGTAGACCTTTGTTGATGCAACATATCACCTGGAAAACATAAAATGGGAAACACATCACAGGACCTCATACATTTGGCAACAGTATGTACAGAACCTGCACAACTACATTGAATACCAGTAACCACGACTCACAGCCACAACATACCCATGTAATCTATCAGCAATGTATCTGGTTGAATTGCACTGCTGGTCCTGATGTGTCATATTCCCCCCAATGAGGGCTAGTGAATTTCATAATCCTCCACTCCTCATTCATGTCTGTGTAAAGGGATGACAATGGCAATCTTCACTGCAGATGGGGTGTGGATGATGTGAAAGCTTGGTATGATTACAGTGTGTAATGGAGCTGGGAGGCTATGCCTGGGTTAATGCAGGATATGGACAGGGATGTTATCAGGTCCCATGGATACTTACATTTGTTGCCTTTCAGTAGGCAATATGTACCTGCTCACTGGAGATGAGAGGAGGGGTGTGGGTGCTGTGCATATCCACCTATAGTGATGATGAGCCAGGGCTGATGTTTGCCCTGACTCTATCTGCAGCAGGTTGGCTATAGCTATGTTGTGTGTGTATGTGGTCTGATTGTCCACCATTACAGAGTGGGTTGGTTTGCTGCCTCTGAGATTGCAGAAATATGTGAAGATGGCCTTGTGATTGGCCTTGGTGGATATGTCCAATTTATTCTCATAGTTAGCCTTACAGTACTGCACCTGTGACCTTATATGCTTGATCAGACAAAGGCTGACTTGATGCCAAGTTGGTTCCAGCTCCTAATTTGCCCTGTACAGGCAGTATAGGGACCAAGTCTGTGGTTTGTGTATTCCTGCTGTCCAGCAAAGGGGTAACTCTACTTTGATGGAGGCAGGTTTTACAAGTAAGGTACTGCTGAGTCCATACAGCTATGTTAGTGTTCATATAGCGGTTTGTAGTAGGCATGTACACACAGTTGGGCACCTCTCCAATTTAAAACAGATAATTAAGCTTATTGTAGTACCCATGGCTGTGTCAGGGCAATGCAACAACCAGTAGCTGTAGAAATGTCACTCTGTTGGATGCACAGTAACTAAGATTACACACGTGCACAACATGTACAGCTTATTTAACTGACATTTTGCATCCATTGTCTGTTGTTATGAAGCGGCCAGATACACCTACTCATATTGACATGTGCACAGGTAATACCTGATATACATTTCTGTTCTATGTCAGTATGGCACACTGTATTCAGACTCTTGCTATCCAGTCATCCTTCTCAACCCGTTAGAGCAGGTCATCTGTAGGATGCCACATATACATGGTGGGCAATGGGACAAAATTAGTGACACTGTCTTAATATTGCTGTAACACACTTGAGTTATTCAATAGCACAGTAGCCTTTGCATTGACAGACATACCCTGGAGGATGTCCAACACTCATACGGAAGGAAGAGAGGAGAAAGGCTAGGAGTGTGGTAGTGAGGGTAAGAACTTTTAATGTTGGCAGTATGACTGGTATAGGGACAGAGCTAGCTGATATGATGGCCAGAGGAACATGGCTATATTGCATGTGCTAGAGACCAGATGGAAGGTGAGTGCAGCTAAGTGTGTCAGTGGCAGGTCACAATTGTGCTATCAGGGTATGGATGGGAGGGGAAAGGGGGTAGGGTTATCTTGATGGAACAGTATGCCAAGGGTGTTTATGGAGGATGACATCAGTATCTGATAGAGTGATGTGTATGAATCTGGAAATGGATGGTGTGATGATGAATGTTGTTACTGCATATGCTATGCAAGTTGCTTATGCGGTGGTGAGAAAGAGAAATATGAAGTTAATTGGATGACTTGGTGATGACTGTACCCAAGGATGTGAGAATGGTGATTGCAGCAGATTTCAATGGCCATGTTGGTGAAGGGAACAGAGGGGATAAGGAATTGATTGGTTTTTATGGTGTTAAGCAAAGGAATGCAGACAGTGAGATGGTAGTGGATTTTGCAAAAAGGATGTACATGGCTGTGGTGAATACATACTCTAAAAAGAGGGAGGAGCATAGGGTGACATACAAGAGTGGAGGTAGATGCACAGAGGTGGAATATATCCAATATAGGAGGGCCAGTTTGAAGGAGATTGGAGACTGTAAAGTGGTGACAAGGGACAGTGTAGTTAGGCAGCAGAGACTGTTGGTCTGTAAGATGACATTGATGATTAAGAGGAGGAGTATGATGGCAGCACCAAGGATCAAATGGTGGGAAATGGAAAAGGGTGATTGTGAGGTGGAGTTCAGGAAAGAGTTAAGACATGCACTGGGTGGCAGTGACGATTTGCCAAATATCTGGGTAAGTATAGGAGAGCTAGTAAGGGAGATGGCTAGAAAGGTGCTTGGTGTGACATGTGGATGGAGGAAGGAGTACAAGGACACCTGGTGGTAAACTGAGGAAATACAGGACAGTATACAGAGAAAGAGGTTGGGGATGAAGGACTGGGATTGTTGGAGAGATGAGGAAAGTAGACAGGAGTATAAGGAGATGAGGTGTATGGCAAAGAGAGAGGTGGAAAAAGAGCCATATGATAATGTGTATGACAGGTTCAACACTAAGGAGGGATGAAAGAACTTCTACGAGTTGGTTAGACAGAGGGACTGAGCTAGGAAAGATGTGCAGCAGATAAGGGTGATAAAGGATAATGAGGGAAACATATAAGCGAGGATAATATCCTGAGCAGATGGACAGAGTACTTTGAGAGACTGGTGAATGAAGAGAATGAGAGATAGATGGTTGGATGATGTGAGTATGGTGAATCAGGAAGTGCAATGGCTTACCAAGGAGGAAGTAAGAATAGCTATGAAGAGGATGAATACTGGAAAGCCTGTTGGGCCACATGACATACCTGTAGTAGCATGGAGGTGTTTAGGGGAAATGGCAGTGGTGTTTTTCACTATATTGTTTAATGATATCTTGGAAAATAAGAGGTTGCATGTGGAGTGGAGATAAAGTGTTTGTGTACCATTCTGAGAATAAGGTTGATGTGCAGAGCTGTAGTAACTACAGAGGGATAACATTAATCAGTCACAGCATGAAGTCATGTGAAAGAGTAGTGGAAGATAGGTTAAGCAGGGCAGTGATGAGTAGTGGTCAACAGTATGTTGCCATGCCAGGTAAGAGCACTACAGATGTGATATTTGCTATGACAGTGTTGATGGAGTAGTACAGTTAAGGTCAAGAGTTGTTTTGTGTCTTTCTGGATGTAGAGGAAGCATATGACAGGGTGCCTAGAGGGGAGTTGCGGTATTGTATGAGGAAGTAATGAGTGGCAGAGATATATGTAAGACTGGTACAGGATATGTACAAGGATGGTGTGACAGTGGTGAGGTCTGTGGCAGGAGTGACAGATGCATTTAAGGTGGAGGTGGGATGACATCAGGGATCAGCTGTGAGCCCTTTCTTATTTGCAATGGTGATGGACAGGTTGACAGACAAAATCATACATGAGTCCCCATTGACTATGATGTTTGCAGATGACATTGTGATCTGTACTGATAGTTGGGTACAGATTTAATAGAGCCTGTAGAGGTGGTGATATGCTCTAGAGAAAAGAGGAATAAAGGTCAACAGGACTAAGACAGAATATCTGTGTGTGAATGAGAGGGAGGGTAGTGGAATGTTGATGATGCAGAGAGTAGAGTTGGCAAAGGTGGATAAGTATAAATGATTGGTATCAACATTTCAGAGTAATGATGACTGTGGAGGACAGGTGAAGAAGAGAGTACAGGCAAGATGGAGAGGGTAGAGAAGAGTGTCAGTACTGATTTGTGACAGATGAGTACCAGTAAAAGTGAAAGGGAAGGTCTACAACAGGGTATTGAGGCCAGTTATGTTATATGGGTTGGAGACAGTGTCACTGACAAAAAAGCAGGAGTCAGAGTTGAATGTGGCAGAGGTACAGATGTTAGGATTTGCACTGTGTGTGACGAGGGTGGACAGGTTTAGTAATGTGTATATGACAGGGTCAGCCCATGTTAGACGGTTTTGAGACAAAGCCAGAGAGGCAAGATTACATCAGTTTGGACATGTGCTGCAGAGGGATGCTGAGTATATTGAGAAAAGGATGGTAAGGAGGAAGCTGCCAGGTAAGAGGAAAAAAGGAAGGCCTCAGATAATGTTCCTGGATGTGGTGAGAGAGGACATGCAGGTGGTTGGTGTGACAGAGCAGGATGCAGGGGACAGGTAGAAATGGCAACAGTGGTGACCCCTAATGAGAACATCCAGAAGAAAAAGAAGGAGATGTAATGTCCGTTTTCACAGATTTGCCAATGATTTTCCAAACATCACACAACTGTATGAGTAAATGACTACAAATATGAGGCACACATATGGTCAGTGTACATAACACTAGACAGTTTAATGGTATGAGCTCAATATATCACATGCAGTTCAACAGACACATGTGCAACAGTACTTTACTAAGCAAATACCATGTATAGGTCTCTCACATTTTTCTGAGACAACCAAGTATATCATAGTTGTATTCACAAGTAAGATATGGATATGTATTACATCCCAGTAGCTGGCCTAGCATTGGCACAGTCAGTATTGTTCAAGACACACTGAAGTAGTAGTCATATGTGAGCCATCCTTTCCTGGGGTTACTCACGGGCCTGACCTATGACCTATGTCACTGCAGACAGACCCAGATGCTATAGCCATATGTTCTGATGAACAGTATTTCAGTACAGCAAGTCTTGTTGAGACATATATGTTACAGTTACTATTTCCCATTCTTACATACCCCCTACTGCAGCCCATTACATGCTTCCTTGTTTGACATACCTGTTTGTTTTATTCAAGTGTAGGTGGTTATGTCCTGCTTGGTTTTTCTTTTTCTTTTTTCTGTTTCTCTCTCTCTCTCTCTCTCAAGGATGTAGGGTGTACATCTGTTTTGCATAGGCAGCAGCTTGCCTTTTGTAGGTAATGCTCATGAGCAGCTGATGTCCTGTGCACCAGTTGGTGTCCCCCACTTGATAACTGCATGCAGGAGAGCTGCATTGTTATTCATATAGCCAATGGCATGGCAACAGACTCCTATCATTGAGTACATTGTGTGAGCATTGGTCCTTTTCTTTGCCAGTGAAGGGAACTTCATGGAGGTGTGTGAACAACAGCATCACAGAAGGTATTTGGAAATACCTCTTACAACCAAAACTGTGAAGACAGGCCAACTGAGTGGGGGAGAATGTTCCAGACATAGGGACAGAATATAAGTGTTGCTGTTATACATTTGGATTAATGCTAGTCTAACAGGGTTTGTGTGGACATGGAGTTCCTGGGTGATTTTAACTGTGACAGTGTTATGTGTTTGTCATAACTCTCACCTGTAGGGTTATTCACAGAATGGCCAGAATTTGGACTCCTATGTTTGGTGTGTTCCTCAGACATTTTTATCTCTGGGAAATCAGTAGCATACTCTGGGGATTGCAGTCAGTAACTGCTAACATCCATTTGTGTTTCTGATCTCATATCTTTCAGAAAGGATATGTTACAACTAACCCTATTACAACAGCAACATTCCCAGTTTATAACAGTGATGTTTCAAATATGCCCCTGTTTTTGAGCCTCTGTCCCACAATTATGTCAGGCTTTGTCCAGATGTCATGCAGTAAGAGGCTGATAGGTATGGTATATGATTATTTAGTGCCTATATTCCTGACATTATCCCAGTAATGTATCAGACTGCCATGCATGTTATGTGGAAGAGGCCTTATATATGAGGGGAAAGCCTGGACATTCTCTGGGACTCTGTACAGTTGAGATGTCTGTGTATTCCTGGCAATTGTTGCCAGACTGTCAGGATCATGTAGCAGTGAATTGTGTCAATGTTATTTGGCCTGTGTAGGGAGGAGCGTGGATGTATGTATTATGGCTCCTTTTCTGTCTGCCTGCGCATGCTGTTCCTTTTTCTGGTGGTCTATTGCCTGTATACGTTTGTAGGGTCAGACTAAGACATGTCCCATACCACAGTCAGGCATCATAGTACACTGTTAATTGGGCCAGTATATGTGGTGGTAGTGTGTGAGTGGCAAACATGTTGAGATGTTTTTGGTCACACAGTCCTTATACTGTACTGTTCCTTTGGGTTATTGGTATGTCACTGTTACTGTGGTTGAATTGGTTGTGGGTATGCACTTTGACACTGGTGTCTGTTTTTCAGTGCTGTGATATCCCTGTAGTGCCTGACATATTTGACAATACATGTGTAATTCACCCTAGCAAATTTGGGTTAGTGTTGTGTCAGTCTGACTGTAGCTTGGGCAGTGCTTGGTGACATGCTTAGCACCTGAGTGTAGTTTCTCTAATGTGATGTTATGTCCAGATATTTGTAGAACATAGTGTTGCCTGCCCCCCCATAAGTGTTGTGCATTTTCTGACACATCAGTGGGCTGATGTGAGGATTTCAGTCACTAACTAGTGGAAATAATTGAGTGTTGGACTTGTGCTAGTTCAGTCAATATATGTTAGGACAGACATGAGGGTGTTACTGCAGCAACTGTATCAACATATCTATGCCAGTATTTCAGATATTTTCCTATTTACATGACTTTCTTCCCCCACTTTGTCAGGCCTGGCCCAGGTTCATTGCACTAAGGGGTTCTGAGCCTACCTTAGGACTGTCTGGATTGTTGCACCATGTCCAGGTTTATTGCTCATATTTTTGGACTGTTCCACAGATGCATTATTTTCATATCCCTGGTAAATCACTGTGATGATATGAGGATTTCTGACAGTAAATGATGACATACAATTCAGTTTCATAACTCACATCCTTCACAACATGTATGCTGAAGCAAACCCTGTCACTCTGGCAACATTCTACATTTATAAGAGCGATATTTGAAAAATGTCCCTAGTTTTATCCCATTGTCCCCCATTTGGACAGCCTTGGGCCATATTTCTTGCAGTAAGGGGTTGGTAGGTATGGTTCTGTGGTATGACTCCACTACATGTTATGAGTATATATGTATGGCTATATATATATATATATATATATATATATATATATATATATATATATATATATATATATATATATTTATATATAAACTATACATATATATATAAATGTATATATATATATATATATATATATATATATATATATATATATATATATATGTGTATATTTTATATGTATATCACTTTTTACATTATATATATATTTGTCGATATATATGCATCTCCATACATATATGCATGTGTATATGTATACATACAAAGCCTGACTGATTCTATGGAATCTTTTCCCTACTGTTGAATGAGCATATGTTGAAAAAGCATCAGTTATCCTTGCAGCTCATATGGTGTAGTGGGATATTGCTCTGATTATGATGTGCAGGTTCCTGGGTTCTAGACCTTGCAAGGCTGGTAATTTTTGCTGCTCTTACAACTGGTTACTCATACTTACACCCACACTAATTCTTTAAAAGAAAAGAAAAAGGGGTGATAGGAAAGTGGTGGAATAGGGGTACGCAGAGGGAAGAACAATATGACATATAGCTATGGATGTGAAGAATGGGCTTTCCATTTCTTATACAGCAACAGCTGTACATTTGTACAGAATTTGGAGGTGAATTTGGACACTCATTCCCCAGAGAGAGGGATGAGGACAACAGAAATGTGTTGTTAAACTTGCTAAGCACAGGTGAGCATTGCTAACCATTGCTCACAGTTCATTCTCATAATATACCACACAAATGACTTCATTTAGTAAGTGTATATGATTTCCATTACATGACATGGTTGTATGTACTTTCATTACAGTAGCAAGGGGTGTAACTATACTGTAATAGACATGTGTATACATGGGTGTTTTCACATGTTATATGCATTCACACATCCATTTTAGACTGGCTACACTATCCTGGGTGACAAATTGTAATATGAACATAGCACTTTTAACACTGCTTTCCCATGTAAATTTGGATTGCCTGTTGTATTACTCAAACTGTGTATTCCTGTATGCAGATCTGAAACTCTGACCACTGCACTATCTTGGTTTGGGGATTTGAGCTGTATATTTTTATTTATCATCTGTTGGATATTAATATTATACTACTATATTAAATGGAGAGTATTGAGGTTTTCAGGCATGTCATTCATGACTGTTGTCATGACATTATGGAATACATTTCAGCTTCAGGCTTGTATCCTTCTGAACATTAATGCTAATGCATAACCTGTTTTCTATCAACTTTCTGTCTGTCCTCTGGGCAGATGGGATGACACCAGTACTCAGGCTGTGGTTGACTACACTGCAGAATGTGTCTGAGAGCCCATGCCTGTGTTCATGTTGGATGTAGCTAAGAATGGTATCAGGCGTATGGAGACTTCTATGTGTTGCCTTTGAGAGGGCATTACAGACCTGCTTCCTGATCATGAGGGGAGGGAGCAGGTGCTCTACATGCACATGCATACCTATGGGGGGACAGGGGGTGATGTTTACACTTCACCTGTCTGCAGCTAGTTGCCTATAGCCATGGCATATGTGTATGTGGTGTTATTGACCACCACTACAGAGCAAATATGAATGTTGCCTCTGGAATTGCAGACAAACATCTGGAAGACCTAGTGATTGTCCTTGGTGGATGTCTCTAGTTTGCACTCAGAGATAGCCTTAGGGTACATCACCTTTGACCTTATTTGCTTGTGCAGAACAAGGTGACATGGCTTCCAATCAGGCACCTGTTATTTCTTGGCCCAACCTGCGATTATTTCCACCTATGATGGTAGTTGTGTATTGCTGCTGTCCACCACAGGCATTCAGCCTAGCTTGAGGGGGTTGATGTTGTCCTGTCAGGTATTGCTGAGGCCATAAAGCTATGTAGGTGTGCACATAGTATTGTGGTGTTGGCCTGGAACCTGCTGCTAGTTCTAACATATGAGGCACCCTTCATGTGGCCTTGCCCATTTTCCTTGCCTGTGGGGGGAACATTATGGAGGTGTGGGGGCTACAGCTTCACAGACAGTAGGTGGAAATACCTCACAGGACAGGATATGTGGAGACAGGCCAACACCATGGGGGACAAATGTCCAGAATTGGTACAGCTTGTATGTCATTAGTGCTGTTATACACTTGGAGGTTTGCTAGACTGACAGGGTTCATCTGGATATGCATTTACTGGGTGACTTGACATCTGACAGTGATATGCCTCTGACATACCTCTCAATTGGCATGTTGTCACAGACTGGCCAGATGATTGCATGATATACTTGGTCTGTTCCTCAAACAGCATCTGTTTTGTGGGATTGGTAGGATAATGTGAGGACTGTAGTCAGTAACTGTTGACATCCATTGGTGTTCTAGACATCATATCCTTCAGGGATGTTATGTTACAACAACACATGTAACACCAACTACTGTTTCAGTTTGTAACACCATTATGTGTGATATGTCCCTCTTTCCAGCCCCATGTCCCATAAGTACGTCATGCATTGTCCAGATGTCCTTCACTATTAGGAGCAGAGGTATGGTATATCATTAATTACCAACTACACTCCAGTTATCATGCCAATGACCTGGCAGACTCCTGGCCATGGTATGCAGCGTGGCCAGGATTATTGTTCCACACTCTGGTAATTCTGTGGAAATCTGTATATATGATAGGTATGTCTGTCTGGCCATTGTGAGCAGACTGCCAAGAGTATGTAGCAGTGTTGTGTGCAGATGTTTGTTGGGCTGGGTAGGGGGAGTAGCAGATGTAAGTGCCATACATCCTTTACCTATCTGACTCTGCATGCTGCTACAGCTGCTGGCAGTCTATCATGTCTGTATGCTTGTAGGGGTTAAATAATTTGTGTCACACTGAGGAAGGCTGTTAAGCCAAAACCAGTTTGTGCAGTTTGTCTTTATTGATTATGTATGTGCAGTCTATTTTCATTGCTTGTATTATGTGTATTTTGTAAATACACTCATTTTCAAACAGGACATGTGCTGGCTCTCTTTTTTTCGTTTGTT
>NC_056748.1:454650228-454732728 GCF_019279795.1 Protopterus annectens | reverse complement strand
TGGGGTTGTGCTTGTGATTTTTCACTTTTGGTGGATTTATCCCCATTATGTGTGCATTTGTAAACCTTTCCTGCTTTAGCACATTACAAAAGTATCATACGGCACTTTAGCAATGCAGGGGGTGTGTCACAGAACCTGTCATATACCCCCTGCATTGCTTTCTTGTTGCCGTTTTTATTTCAGTGTCCGCGGACACCGAAATACTATCATAATATTAGAGCTCTAATGTTATGCCAGTTCAGCTTAGAAAGTGTTGTACAGCACTTTCTGAGTGCAGGGAGCATGTTTAGTGTCTGTGTACTATTTAACATGCCCCTTGCACTCGTTCATGGTTTGAGACTATGTAGATTAATCAGCAGTGCACCTGCATGAATATGCAAGGTGCGCTGCTGTTCTAAATGGGCACAAACCACTCTGTGCAAGAATAGATTTATTCTTGCATGGAGCTTCATGAATCTGGGGGAGTATTATTTTTGCATTTCATTTCAGATGAACGCACTATGATTCTTATAAATACTGAATTTATCAGCTTGACAAAGAAATACAAAATATACATTTTTATGAAACAAATGGCAAAGCTATGATACCCAAATGGCTACACACAACTACAGATGAAAATAGCAATAAAGGACTATTTCTTTGTAAACACACCAAGTATTATAGCAAATTTCTCTGAATAATATGTCATGATGCTCATTTACAATACACTTAGCTAGTCATTCCAACTGTAAAGAAACATATACAACTTTACTTCCTTGTAATGCAATCTACCACTCATGATTCTAAAGGAAGAGGGGTCATAAGTTCAATAAACAAAAAAAACAAATTAGGGTTTTTTTGCTTGTGATGTAATGACACCTCAGTAAAGCAGTACTATTGCTCACTGCCGTTCTCATCATACTGTCCAGAGGTTCACCTCAGAACCTGTAGCAGACAATGAGTAGAATATAAAGTGTCAGATTGGTAGTAAACATACACAAACTAAAGCCACAAGGTCCTGTCTTTGAAAGGCTATGTGTTTGGCTTTGAGATATCATTCCAAAAGTTTCAGCTAACAACAGCAAACTATCTATAAAGCACACCTAAGACTCCAATTCATACCTTACAGCTTCCAGTGCAGCACACCTCTGAAGTTAACTCCTCAGCTTTAGTTGCATGAAAGCATGGTGCTCATATACATATATATATATATATATATATATATATATATATATATATATATGTATATATATATATATATATATATCTACACACACACACACACACACACACACACACACGTATATATATATATATATATATATATATATATATATATATATATATATATATATATATATATACGTGTGCGTGTTTGTATAAGTATATATACTTACTTGCTTCTGACATAATGAGAACTTAGTTAACTTATATTCTGGAGATTAGTTTTACCTGCAGAGGTCAACTTGAGACCGATCACAGAACTAGGCTATAACAACAAAAACCTTTTGAAAAGCTGGATTCACTAGATTTGTACGAAACAGTCTGTTTGTCAGTTCCCCAGTGGCAGTCCACAATAAAAAAAAAAATCGTGGACTTCTAATACAATATTTGTATGCAAACACATAAACAGTGACCCAGTGGAATGTACTCCATCTGAGATAGTACACTACTTTTGACTGTCATTGAATAACTTAAGTATAATGGCCACATGTTCATCAATAGATACTGTTCCCTCATGCGATCCTGTAACTGCCATTTGCTTTCATGGATCACTCACAACCAAAAAATGATAATCTTATTCTCTATTCTCCTAGTGTCATGTTGAGAGGAGAATGAAGAACATAAAAAACATGTAGCTCTGTTGACTTAGTGAAGTATAGTAATATTTACAAATTGTCCTTGATTTTGCCCCCCCCTATTATTTTTGTCTTTGTTCAGAAATTTTGATGAATGAATTTGATAAGTATGCAGTGACAGCACCAACACACGCACACTTCACAGTGAAAGTAACTTAAAAAATGTATATTGTGCTTTAGACAGTGGCAGATCCAAGAATTTGCAAGGGGGGGGGGGGCAGTTTGGCTAATTAATTACCAAGATGGGAGTGAGAAAGTGAGACACTGAGTTTGGTGGTTGTGGAAAGATCACCTTAAGAAGCTCTACAGATACATAATTATAGTTTTGTTAAACCTTCACAAACAAATTGTCATATCGTGTGACAGTACAACCTAGACATATACTGGTCAGTTTTGTTAATCTGGCATAAGCTATAACCTGACATCAAGAAATTCCTCTTTTAAATAATTCATACACACCTATATGGAAACAAGCCCATGAGCAGATTTACATAGAAATCAATTATAATCACATACAAGACAACTTAACAGTAATACCATCACCCCTTATATGGATGTTAAAAGATTATTTTTTAGGGAAAAGGAATAATATTAATAAATTGCCATCAAACTATGTAAGTTCTACACTTTCAGTGTTCAGAACATATATAAACAAAATACCAAATATTAATTCTTGGATTTTTCTTATTTTCCCTATAGCTTTTACACCAAATATTCTAGATACATTCCAAATATCTAAAATAAATATACTTAAAGAAGAAACATTACTCTTTTGGCATCAACTTATAGAGAAAGGGAACATTCTAACAAAGGAACAGATAATTTATAATTGTAATATAAATAAAGACAATTGGCTATTTTTACAAAATCTAAGGCATTTTCTTATAAATAGAATAGAACAAATGCAACCTTCAGTTAGACAAGAAGCTCCAAAACTCATTGAATACCTTATTCTTATCACAAAACAGCCTTATCAGGGTACAGGTTATTTGTCTAATGTCTATAAAATTGTTAAAAAAACAAAAAACTATCATGAAAAATCATACTGGGATTATTATACTTTAATAAACAACCATCCTCCAGTTGAAGAAGAAAAAAGTAATATTCTAAAATTTTCCAAATTTTCTACATTATCAAAATACTGGCAATTATTCACTTGGAGATATCTACACAGAAGTTTCTATACACCACATAGGTTAGCCAAAATGTATTCTATTGAAGATCAATGTTGGAGATGCCATACCAAGATAAAAGCAGATTGGCAGCATGTTTTTTATGAATGTATATGTCTCAATATGTACTGGAAATCCATTAACTATTTTTTCAGACTGTTTATAATGATAATTTTCAATTAACAAAGTCTTTAATTTTATTCAACTCTCCTATTCCAAACTGTGTACCAAAAAAAGACACTAAAATCCTATGGTCACTATTGGCAATTTCACGTAAAATCATAACTATACACTGGAAAAATGAGGCTTCGCCTACATTCAAGGAATTTGAGACTTTAACAACAACAGTTGCTCACATGGAAATATTAACAGTGAAGAACAGAACTAAAAGATGTACTTCTTACTATTACTCTTGGATGAAAGTACTGGAAATACTCGAAAAGATCGAAGAAGATATATCATCTTATGTTTCTAACTATATAATATAGAATTTCAATGTTATTTGCATAGACACCAATGTAAATAGTTATATAATGGTTTGAAGTTAGTAATGTTTTAGAATTGTAAATATGTTATTTATCTTTATTTCATGTAATGTTTAAGACATGTTATTTGAAATAATAAAAAAAAAAATATTTAGTGAGAAAAAAAAAAGAAATTCCTCTTTGAGCACAACAGCATTAAACACGGTTTCAGACAAATGACAACTCGCCCTCCCTATGAGGATTTTATGAATACCACTCCTTAATCCCTATTGAGGATATCTCTGTGTATATATACTCTTATGTATCTCCACAAAAGTCAAGATTTATAAGACAAGATAACAATCTCAAAGTTTTCAACATCCTAGCAACTGTCATTAAGAACTCTTACCATAGCCCAAAATCAATGCAACCATCTTGGACCAATATGTTTGCACACCAAACAAGGGCAATAAAATCTTGGGCATTATCCTTACCGATATGGGGCAGCTTTGCTCCCTATCAATTGTGACTTCCTTCCTGGTCAAAATAGGACCACAACTCAACTGCATTCATTGTAATCCTGAAGCCTGAAGCATCGTCCAATACCTTTTATTTATTTATTTTATTTTTATTTATTTATTTAAATTTGTTGACCGGGAGTGTCCGACTGGACGTGGGTCCATTTTCAGCAGAGGCCCGGGGAGAAAAGATCCACAGTAAAATAAACAGACAGTAGTTACATTGGATTACATAGCGATTAACAATTTAACATAGAAATTACTTACAACATATTTACAGATGAAGAACATAGTACATCAGTAGACAACTAGAATCTTTATCTGTGAAGTACATAACAGGCAGTAACAAATGTAACAATGAGAAGTTCCTGCTGTATAATAAGTACTAAGCTTATGAGCTTCTGAGCTTGCTATCATCAAGGTAGTTAGTGGAGGTGAAAGAAAGGTAGTAGTTGGATGGGGTGGATGATATTAGAGTGGGAGTTACAAGGGCATAGCCAGCATGTTTTAGGTGCTTTTAATAAAGTTTTGAAGTTGGTGCATGATGGTACAGAGGTAATTGTGGGTGGGAGTGAGTTCCATAATTTGGCTATGGCGCAAGAGAATAGTGCTTCACCAGCAGAGTTATTGGCTTTATTGATCTGCAAGTGATTTTTGTTGCTGGATCTTAGTGGTCTGGTGGTGCGATAGGGTTGGAGTAGATTCTGGAGGGATGGGACATTTAGTGGATGGTTTACTAGTTTGTGGGCGAGTGAGAGTTGATACCACTGAAGGAGGTGAGGGAGTTCAAGCCAGCCCAGTTCAGCAAGTGAGAGACAGTGGTGACTACGGTAGGATGCCCCTGTGGCGAATTTGGCGATTTTGTTGTAGCAGGGATTTTGTAAAGGCTAATCTATTAAAACTACATCATGACCTAGTTAAATTAAAAAAAACATCCATCTTGATTATGTTATTCATTATATAGGGTCCTTCACTGCCAAATTCTATGCACATGTAAATTGTCTGCATAAACCACATTCCCTTCAGCAATAACTATAACACCAAATTAAAAAAATAAATAAATAAACAAATAAACCTCTATGGTGGAACCCAAACATAAGCATGCTGTATAAGAAAATAAAAAACTCATTGCATGCAAAAATAAATCTACCTCTCAAAAATGCCAAAAAAGTACACAGTTTAATTATTGAAAGTTATACTTAGCAATTACATTGCATTTTGTATGGTCATCATCAGATTGTCTGAAATTTTAATATTTGACCTTGACTACTCCCAATTCTGTTTACATTGGCAGAATGGGTTCTTAGAAAACTCTCTAGACGGTGTATGAAATGGAGCCTTATGGACCAGTCCACTGTTCCATTTACAAACATATAATTAATTATTGATACATGTATGTATACTTACATGTGTATCTCCTTCTCTCTCTACACACACACACATACACACACACACACACACACACACACACACACACACACACACACACACTGGGAAAGTATTGAGACTGGATGCCCTTAGCAACTGATGTCAGGAGCTTAAATTGAAATGTTACTGGTGATCTCAAGTCATGTTAAGTCACTAGAGAGTGCTGACTGAAAAAGCACTGAGCACTGCTATCGGTTGAATAGACTGCATACTAATAGGACATAGGGGTGGCTATCTATGCATTGTTGTTCTTATTAGGAACAAAGACAGAAAAGTGTTAAAATCTTAGGATTTTTTTTACAGGCGCACTCACTAGAGCACAGTGTTTTAAAGATGGGCACATACCCCAGCATGCCCCAATGCAGTGCTGCCTATGAATGTGCCTCAGAGGTACTCAGGTATGTGCATGATTTTGTGTTAACTTGTTCATTAGATTCTACCTCTATACATGATTAATCTTATGGCTCAGAGACAATTATGATATGAGACCCATCTGCACAATCATTGTGCTCAGAGGGTTGAATCTGCACAATATAAATCTGGTGGCTGCATACAGGTTCATCGTGCTATGGAAGAGAATATAGAACACTGACTGATAGTGTTTTACACCTATGGAAGTTAATTAACTGTGAGAAATGCAGAAGGTTAAGTGCAACATCTTCCTTATACTTTATGGACGCAATGGTTAACTGAAACATTCTTAGTGATAATACATGGCTATTGGAAAATTATCAGTGAATGTTATATGTTTTAACATGAGTAAAGCTCCTGGTAGATGCAAGAGAGATTGCATATAAGCACTGTGAAGGATAATGGAAGGCACACACCACAACAATTCAAGTACATCCTTTAAAGTTGAGATGCCAACATTCCCTTACGTTATGTTGGAACACATAACTGTTTACAGCAGTAACTAGAAAATGTATCAGGGTGAGATCAGTGGCTGTTTTCTTAGTGTTGCCCAGCATTCCCACAGTCATGCTGGAAATGTTTATAAATATTGTCCATGGTGCTGTAAAACATTGCTTGCATTCTGCATGGACACACATTCACAGACACAAAGAAAAGAAATCAGCTGTGCTTACAAAGACTCAAATAACATACTTAAGATAAACCACAGCTGAATGAAATGTATTCAAAAAAGTACCATGAATGGAAGGCCAATTCCAATATATTATAATATAATTTATTAAAAACAAATGCACACAAAATTTGTTCTCTAGCGCCTCGGCAATACTTGCCTTTAACAGAGTAAATCTTGCTGAATCACAAACAATTACTTATATATTACCACACATTTATCCAATTAATCAATTAAATAAATAAGTGGCTACTTCATTTCATAATAAAAGCCTAAAACATTTTACTAAACAAAGCTTTTCCATACACATTCTTGATTTAATCCTATAGGGCTCATTGTGTTGAATTTTTAAATAATAAAAGCCTCCTTTTTTCTTAATATATATTTTATTTGTTGTTCACTAATAAATATATCAGGATTACCATTGTGATACTCATTAAAATGTGTTGCTATGGGACTAGTCTGTTTATTATTTTTAATATCCCTAACATGTTCCTTTACTCTACAAGACAACTGTCTCTTAGTTTCTCCTACATAAAATTTATTACATGGACACCTAAGTCCCTATATAACCTTCTCCGTTCTACAATTAAAAATACCTTTAGTCTGAAAATTAATACCATTAATTGTAATAAATTCTCTATTAATATATTTACATATTAATTGGATAAATGTGTGGTAATATGTAAGTAAATATGGCAATACGGCAGCCTCTATAAAGCCAGTGACATGTTTGTATAGTGAATCTGTGAATATTTGTGCATAAACTGTGGTCTCAGAGTTGGGGAGCACTGAATTTTGACAAAATGTCACTTAATAATAAGTAGTTTGCCTTTGAATAGTTCCTAACTGTTATGGATTTATGTCTGGATTTTCTGGGTTGATTTTTTTTTCTTCAAATTAGACAGCTTTGTGATCCAACATCACTAGTCAGGATATGACATGGGGGAGGGGGTGCAACTCTTCCCTGTTGGTGAGTACCATACTGGATCTGGTACTCTCCATGTTGGAGTGTGCACTATCTGTTCCAGGGTGCTTGTGTTAATTAAGTCCAGAATCATTGTACCTGTGAGTTTGAGGCAATGTATGTTTCCCAGTCTATATAGGGGTAGCTAAAGTCACCCATGAATAGAGTGTTTGGTTAGAAGGTGAATGCATCTAGCAAGTTTAAGTAGGAGTTGTGAGACTCTAGGGGCATAGATGGTGACCTGTACCTTGCCATGATATGGTGACTTGAAAGTGGATAAGCTCCATGGTATTATCCTTTTTATCAAAACTGGAGGTATGTTTGTTGCTAACATACATTAAAACACCTCTACCTTTAGCCCCAATATATGCAGTTGTTGGTCAAAATGTGTGGAAGGTACTGTAGCCTTGCACTTCTGGAGTACTTTATACAGCTTTAAACCAAGTCTCAGAGATGTCTACATTCTCCACAGCAGGAAGGGCTTGAAGGATGTAAAGTTTTTTATTTAGGCTCCAAGCACTGAGCAGTAACACCTTAAGGTTGGCTGTAGACTTTTTCACTATGTTGGTACTTTTGTCTTTTTGCCATTGCTCAAAAAAAACTGTAAAGGGATGGATAAAGTTTCAGTCAATATCTAAAAGCATGGGGTAGGGGGACAAGTACAATCCATCCTTGGCAAAGCAATGTGGTCTTTTGATCATGTTCTGCCATGCTGACAGATATTGGATCCCCCTGGAGTGACACTAGAAACAAAGCCTATTATTAAAAAAAAAAATGCACTTTATTCATCTGCTTTTACTGTATTTGTGTTTCTTCATACTTTATTACTTTATTTTGATTTTGCGTCATCTTAAAAGTACTCAATTGTATTTATTACTGCTTGGTGTAACTATCATTCTAAGCCGTTTGGTTTAAGCACTTGGGCTTCAGACCAGTTGTTTTACATTAAGAAGGTTTGTGGTCTGCACTGTTGTGGCAGGACAGGTAGCTTACATCCTTCTAAGTTGGGAACTGCTGATTGAAGGCTCAGTGTCTGTTATTCTAAAAGTGTATTTGTTCTGGTTTAAGCACTTGAGCTTCAGGCCAGTTATTTTACATTAAGAAGGTTTGTGGTCTGCACTCTTGTGGGAGGAGAGGCTGGACTCTGCCCTTCTGAGCTGGGAATTTCTGGTTAAAGGCTTATAGTGCCTGCATATCTGAACTGTTTCTTACTGAAATTGGAGTGCCTTGTTTGCTGTAGCATAGACTAGATCCAGGCCTGCTGAATCTAGCTTTGTTTGTATAACTTGAGCACTAATCCAGGCCTTCTTTTTGGAGAAGGTTCCCCTGCACCCCAGTGTCAGGAGTGTGCAGTTAGAACTTGTCTGATTGAAGACTACAGGAACAGGGCTTAGTTTTGAGATTTTTGTACTGGTTAATTGGGTAGTTTGTTTAAAAGCCTTTTCTGATTACTTGTAGTCATCTAAATCTGTTTTAAGTGTATTTTTTTACTGTTTGTAGTCATTTAAAGCTGTTTTAAGTGCATTTTTTACTATGTTTGCTTTATCTTTTCAAAAAAAAAATCCCTGTTTCCCACCATTCTAAGCTAGTTTAGTCCAGTTTTCAGGCTAGTGCTGAATTCAGGGCTGTGTTACAATTTTCTGAGTTGCCCATACCTTACTTGGATAGAAGGAGATTTCTCTGTTCACCTGTGAGAGGGGGAGCTTTGAGCAGCCATCTTTCCCTGGAGGAGTGGTTCCAGCCCAGAAGTTAGTAGTTTATAGGCCATTTTGGGCTAATTTCTATCTCTTTCATTTCCCTGCTGTAAAAACTACGTTTGCACGGCTTTGCACATCCAGGCAGCGCCAGTTAGCTAGGGCTAAATTTATCCCGGCTCCACCAAGTCTCCTCCTCAGTTTTTCCCTTGAAAGTAGTCTAACTCTCAACCTAAGCACTTAAAAAGCATTCTACAGTCCAGCACTAGCTCAGACCTAATCGCAAGCACTAATATACCCCGACACTTGATTGCCTAGCAGGGCAAGGTTCATTATTCACCCCTCACCAACCAAACGACTAAGCAGCTTACCCTACTATTCAGGCATGATCAAAGGGCAATTTCAGGTATGCTCTCCAGTCCAGCTGGTGAACCTGGGTATCCTGAGGCAATGTTACAACTGCCTCATGTACACAGACAACCCTCTCCTCCTACAACAAAACATTAACATATGCGAAAGATGCAATTATATAGGTAAATTGGAGGCTAAGCTCTCTCCACCCAAGACTGAAACTGGCAGTCACGAGGAGAAGGTTAACACTTGCACCACACCTCCAGCCTCACATAGCCATACTAAACCAGCACTGGCAAAAAATAAACATAAATACGTGAAATCATACTCAGAGGCTCTAAATAAAAACCTGCAAAAGTATCAGAGACCTCCAAAGCAGACACCCAAAAAACCTGCACCTCTCATTACAAACCAGACAACATATAAAACCCAAAATCAGTGTGCCACACAATCACAGCCCTTAAGGTGAAATAACATACCTAACACACTAGTAATAGGTGACTCTATAGTCAGGCACACTGCCGTCCCACTCACTAGGCTGGGCAAGGAGAAGGTTACTGTTAGCTGCCTGTTGGGAGCCAGAATCCGCCACATAATACAAACACTCAGGTCACTCGAGAACAAGTACAAATATGACTCTGTCATTGTTCATGTTGGTGTGAATGACCTGAGATGTACCTCCCTGGACTACATGAAAAGAGACATGGAAGAGCTATCTGATCATGTAGCCCAGGCGGGTATGACCCTGACCCTAAGTAGCATCCTGCCCTCACCAAGAATGATACCGCAGTATAAAGAAAAAATTATCAATTTCAACAATTGGCTAAGCTTCTGGTGTCATCCAAAGGGGATCCAGTGTCTGTCAGCTTGGGACAACATGCTCGACAAGCCTCGTTGCTTCACAAGAGACGGCTTGCACCTGTCACCCCTAGGCTTTCGAATATTGGCCAATACTCTTGCTGCCCCCATAGTGCCTTTTTTAGGCAAGGCTCAAACGTCAAACCCACCTCCATAAACAGCACAAATAAAAAAATAAGGGTTATGCTACTCAACGGCAGGAGTTTAAATCTCAAAATGCACGTGCTCAAAGCACTCCGCAGTAGGGAGAACGTTGACATCTGTGCAGTAACTGAAACCTGGTTCAAGGCTCCACAGAGCACCCTAGCACTACCGGGCTACAACTCATACCACACATTTTGGCCACAGAACATGGACAGAAACACAAAAGGAGGAGGTGTATCCATATTCATCAAGGATACCTACACCTCCAGGTTAGTGGCGCAGCATGATACCTCCGAGATCATCCATGTGCAACTACTATCAGGCAAATCTGCAATGCAAATTGTGGGCTGCTACAGATCACCCTCCATGACCCAGGATCACCACTCTGCCTTTCTGGAGACAATGGAAAACATGAAGGTCCTACCGAACACCCTGATATTGGGTGATTTCAATTACCCTACCGTTAACTGGGAAAACTACTCAAATACAAACTCTCAGGTCCATCGCTTCCTGGAATTTATCAACTCAAATGCCCTGTATCAGCTGGTAAATTCCCCTACCAGAGGTGAAAACATATTGGACCTGGTCATCACCAACATGGGTGACAGGTGTTCCACACCGGAGGTCAACCTGTCACTAAGACCATAAACTAATCACTCTGGATGTCCACACCACACCACCACATCCAACCAAGGAAACCACAGTGAAAAACTTTTTTAATAGCAAACTTCACCTTATTTAAGACAGAGGTGGTAAGTTTCACAGCCCTCACACTAAAGGATAACAGTGTCCAAGATGCAGAAACCTTTACAAATGCACTCTATGAGCACCTACAAGGATGCATGGATCGTGCCATCCCTAGCAAAACCAAGACTCACTCCCCTAAGAGAAGGAAACCAGTCTGGTGGACCCCTGCCATAAACAGGCTATACAATAGAAGGAGGAAACTAGTTCAGAAAAAAAGCAAATCCCAAGAAGGAAAGACATCCCTGATCAGTATCAATAAGAAACTAAGGTCTCTCATAAAATCCTCCAAAGCTAACTTCGAAAGAAAAATAGCCAAGGATTCAAAAGATAACCACAAAGCCTTCTTTAGCAATGTCAAGAATCTAAGTGGCAACTTGCAGATATGCTCTGAGCTAGTGTAAAATAGCACAAAATATACTGAACCCACTGATATTGCCAACATCCTGGCAGATAGATTCAGTGCAAACTTCACCCCCCTCTCAACCCCAAAAGGGCCCACAACAATACCGGAAAAGTGTAGTGTCCCAGAAATCACAGACGCACAGGTGAAAACATCCCTTTCAAAAGCCAAAAGCACAGCGTCAGTGGGGCCAGATGGTGTCCCAGGCTATGTCTTGCACTAACTACTGAACGAACTAACCCCCCACCTAAACACACTGTTCAACCTCAGCCTCTCCACAGGCTACGTGCCCATAAAATGGTGTCTAGCAACGGTTATTCTGCTCCACAAAGGAGGGGCCACAACTGACCCATAAGCCTGAGTAGCCTGGTCTGCAATGCTATGGAGTGTACCATCATGGAACTCATGAACAAAGACATTGGGAACCTCCAAACAAGTGACCCGACCCAGTTCGGCTTTGTTAAGGGCAAATCATGCCTACTAAACCTGGTTGACTTCTTCAAGACAGTCACCAATGCCATAGATGAGGGGAAGGTAGTTCACACAGCCTACCTTGACCTTGCCAAGGCTTTTGACACCAATCCCCACTCTGGAATTATAGAAAAACTCACCAGCCTGAACATAAACCCCTACGTCACGAGATGGGTTGCCAACTGGCTTACAAACAGAACTTACACAGTAAGAATAGTGGGCTCCAGGTCCGACTCTAAACCAATCACAAGTGGTGTCCCACAAGGCTCGGTCCTGGGACCCCTACTGTTTGGCATATACTTCTCAGAAGTACAGACAAACACAGGAGGACTATGGCTAACCAAGTTCGCCGATGACTGCAAACTGGGAGCCATAATTGTCTCTCCAGCTGACATGGACCTTCTCCGAAAGTGCCTTACTGAGACGGACACCTGGTGTCAAAGTCATGGTCTCAAGCTAAATGCCAAAAAATGCATAGTCATCCCATTTGGGAAAAACAAAACACCCATGAATTACCACATAGGTGGCAGCCCCCTTAATACAGAAGAGGTAATAAGAGATCTGGGGACCCAGGTATATAGTAATCTCTCCTTTCACAATCATATTGTCAAAGTAGTTAGGAAATCCTTCTATGTAGCCCATCTAATTACTAAAGGGTTTGCATCTAGAAATAAAGAGGTTATAGTGCCCCTCTACTCGTCACTCATCAGACCCATCATAGAGTACAATGCCCCATTTGGGATGTACCTCACAAGACACTTCCAACAGCTGGAAAGACCACAAAAGTACCTCACTAAGAGGATTACAGGCCTCAAACATATGTCCTATGCAGCCTGACTGGAAAAACTCCAGCTGTACTGAATCGCATATCGCTTACTCAGAGGTGATCTCTGCCTGACTTACAACGCCATGTCCAACTCAGAATTGATGGACATGCTCTACCTAACAAAATCCAAGTCACTGCGAGCCACTCGCTCTAGTGAGCTAAACCTCGCCACAACAATAATTAGAACATGCTGGAGGGATAGATTCCTGTCACAGAGACTCCCCATGCTTTGGAACAAAATTCCTATCTACATTAGGCAGAGCCCCTCACTAACACTCTTCAAGAGAAACCTTGACGAGTGGATGGGCAACAGAAAATACACCCTTGGGATCACTTCATTGGCTCTTCTTGACAGAGGTTCAGTTAATTAATCAATGGGGTGGCGAAAGCTGACACACTCTGGCTAGGCTTATAAATGCCCTCGGGCAGATAGCCTAGTACCTACCTATGAACCTATGAACCTATTAAAATCAATAATTTTATGTTTATACTGTGGCATCATCCTTGGTGAAGGTAGAATACTGGTCAATCCAAGGTGCATACCTGTCTGTAATACATAGGATCACAGGATCATAGGACATTAGTAGGCTATAAGCCCATGTTCCTACAAGTCAGCACCCTGTGCCACTGTCCAGCACAGACACAGGTGGAATCCCAGGTTTGTATTTTCTGTTCCCTATCCATTTATCCAGGTTGTGCTTAAAAAGGTTTAATGAGGTACTCTGATTTATGTGGAGAGGGAGTCTATTCCACAAAAGGGGGAGTCTCTGGGACCCACATCTGTCCTGCCAATGAGTCCTATTGTTGTCACAGACCAGGTTGAGGTCGCGCATGCGGGTTACTTGAGTGGAGCTTGACTTGCCGATATGCAGCAGTCCCATCAGGGTGGGATATGAGATTGCTTTGTATGGCAGACAGAGGTCACCTCTGAGGAGTCTGTTGGAGACTGAATAAAGGGACAGGGTTTTTAGCCTATCTGTGTAGGGTAGATAGATGTTTGAGGCCCTGGATACTCTGGGTGAGGAACCTCTTTGTTCTCTCCAGCTGCTGCATGTACTTTTTGAGGTACATGCCAAAAGGGGCATTGTACTCAATAATGGATCTTATAAGGGAAGAATATGACCACCTTGTCCCTGGATGAGATACCCTTACTAATGAGGTGAGCCATGTAGAAAGCTTTCCATACAATGGAAGCAATATGGCGGTCAAAAGTCAGTTTGCTATCAACTTGGGTGCCCAAGTCCCTCACGACTGATTGCATGCTTAATACCTTATTATCAATGTGATAATTTGTGGGACGTCACTCTTCCCAAAAGGGATGATGATACATTTTTTTGGCATTCAGTTTAAGGCCATGTTTCTGGCACCAGTCATTTGTTTGGCTGCGAACTTCTTGGAGGATGTCCACATCACTAGGGGAATTGATGACAGCACCCAGCTTGCAGTCATCTGAAACTTGGTCAACCATAGCCCACTAGATTTGGCCTGCACCTCCGAAAAGAATATCCCTAGCAGACGAG
Source organism: Protopterus annectens (assembly GCF_019279795.1). Classification (NCBI taxonomy): domain Eukaryota; kingdom Metazoa; phylum Chordata; order Ceratodontiformes; family Protopteridae; genus Protopterus; species Protopterus annectens. The sequence goes on along the minus strand of NC_056748.1, from coordinate 454,718,249 downwards.
GCCCCCCAAGACCAATCCCTGGGGTACACTGTTTGTTACAGGTCTAATACCTGAGGTGGCTTCCCCTATTTTGACTAGGTGGGTTCTATCAGTGAGATCCAAAACAAGCACCCACTGTAGTACTGGAAACAAAAAAGCAACAGTAGAATACAACCACGTTGAGAAAAACTTTGAATACAAAAAGCAGAAGCAAAGCTTTTGGGTCTACACCCTTCTTCAATGCTAAATACATTTAGCATTGAGGAATGGTGTAGACCCGAAAGCTTTGCTGCTGCTTCTGGGTTCTATCAGTGAGCCAGTTTACTGCCCATCTGGTAACACATGGCTTGATGCCTAGTTGAGAGAGTTTATTTATTATACCTGAGTGTGGAATAGTATCAAAGGCTTTGGTCAGGTCAAGGTAGGCAGTGTGCAACATCTTCCTCTCATCTATGGCCTTGGTGACTGTGTCAAAGAAGTCAACCAAATTTAACAGGCATGACCTCCCCTTGACAAAGCCAAACTGTGTGGGATCAAGTGTCTGGAGGTTGCCGATATCCTCGTTAATGAGGTCCATGATAATCTGCTCATTGGCCTTGCAGATCAGGCTAGTTAGGCTGATGGGTGTATAATTTCCTGGATTAGTGGATGCTCCATCTTTGTGCAAAAGGATGACAGTAGCTGTCCTCCACCCGGCTGGGATGAAGCTGGTACTCAGGCTTTGGTTGAATAGGTTGCCTAATGGTGCTGCAACTTCCTGCCTGAGTTTATGTAGGATGCAGCCTGGGATGTTATCAGGTCCCATGGAGGCTGTATTTTTTGCCTTTGAGAGGGCAGTGATGACTTGCTCCCTAGAGATAAGAGGAGGGGGGCAGGTACTGGGGATGTCCTGTTTTACCGATAGGGGACAGAGGAGTGAATTTTCACTGAACCTGTATGCCAGCAGGTTTGCTATATCTGGAGCGTTTGTGTATGTGGTGTTCTTGCCCACCAGTTCTGTGCAGATCTGGATGCTTCTCTTGGTATTGCAGACATATGTGAAGTAGACCTTATGATTGTCTTTAGTAGATGTGGCTAGTTTGGACTTGAAGTTTGCTTTGGAGGATTTCAGTAGTCTGACTCACATAATCCAAGTGATCCATTATGTCTCTTTTCCTATAGTCCACTGAGGTATGTCTCAGGTCATTTACCCCCACATGGAACATGATAGAATTATATTGGTACCTGGGGTGCCATAACTTCAGTGCATGCATAATACTGTGGCACCTGGCTCCAGACAAGGAGCTATCTGTTATCTTCTTCTTGTCCATCCTGGTGAGCAGACACCCATGTCTTGCAAAATGCAGTCCCCAATGACACGAATATTAGATAAAGATCAAGAATGTCATTGGGAATGTTTTTTTTAATTAATTTAAGTCTATGATTGGTTAATTGTTTGTAATCATGCAAATTAAAGATAGAATATGTAAAGTAGGAGTATACTCTGTAAAGGCTGAAGAGCCGAGGTGCTAGAGGAGTCTGCATTTTATGCTTTGTATGTGCTGCTAACCAGATTTTATTGGATCCAGTGTGTGCTCATTTTACTTGTTTTATGGGACTACTTTGTGGATCTACTACTGGACTGGACTATAATTTTAATACAATATAAAGGTAATCACTAGCTTCTTTCCTTGTCTGGTGGTGAGAATATTAGATGAAGTTTATGCTTTCCTTATGGGCTTTGTACTTTGGAGACCATTAGATGTCGGTTCATGTAAGATGTTTGGTGTTGCTTTTGGTATATGCTTTAGTGATTGCTGAAGAACAGTGCTGCCATTAGTTGTCTTTGGAAGTCTTTAAGATTTGGGAAGATTCTTTTAAGCAACTCAGCATAAGACAATCTATGTGTGTGGTGAACAGTATGTATGTGGGTATTTCTAACAACCTCATTTGTATGAAAGATTTTTGTCTCCAAGGAAGTTATGTATTTCCTTCTCTTGCATACCGTGTTATTTTCTTTAATGATTAACTGCATATCTGAGAAAATGAGACAAATGCTACATTTCCTTTGGATGCACAAATCTACCAAGATGGCCACAGAGACATTTGGAAATTGCATATCCATGTTGTCTGGTCCTGTAATACGGTTGGCTGGTTAGGATTAAGGATTGGGTTTTAACATGGGTCTCTTAGGGTAATTTTTGGGGTTAAGGATAGGATGTTATATAATGCTAGGATATGGTATGCAGTACACAAGCTAGCTGTGCTAAGTTTTCTTTCTGCACAATGCCACACTGTTTAACAAGTTTTGGATCTAATCCTAACTTTATAAGTACATTTTACTATCTAGGTGCTTGCTACTATACAGGGCACTGCTACCCGCTGTGGCCAGGTGGGTTACTTTCCTTAGAGAAAAAGAAGCTTGAAAACTGACTCTCATGCCCTCTAACCGATAAATCACCACACTTTGAACTTCCTACAGTGCTCCCCAACTCAGAGATCAGCTAAACACCTTCTGTCACAATATGTCTGATCCTGGAATTTCTTAATGTAAAAGCACAGCAAAAGGAGCTCTCAAGTGAACCAAACAACTACACCACTAGATAATTTGTTCTTCTACAAAGAGACTTAGAGGCACACACACTAGAAAAGCCGACAAACAGAGAAATTACTATTTTTGCCACAACATTAGATAAATGCTTCAAAAATCTAAACAACAGTAGTGATCACAGTATAAAGCAAGTACAAGGGCAGTTAGTCATGAAAATATTCTTATCCTAGCTTGGATGGCTGTGGATGCAGTTGAAACACTGGAAAAACATTGCAGAGTTCTCTGTAAGTGAAGAGAACATCACATTACTATAGTATGCTTTATTAAGGGCCAAATATATGTGCTAGCTACTGACGCCTACTTGTCAGTGACATGGCATACTGCACCAGCATCCATCTGGCAGGTTCATCTCCTGCTGTTGGTTCCTCCACCAATCCATCTTCTTAAATTTTTAAACATTACAGCACCTGCACCCTTTCTAAAACATTTGGTGGTGTATATAGTACTATGAGCATTTCATCCTAATATCAACCACCAGTATGCTTCCTACATTCCCCACATGTCTAACTTACAAACTTGGTCAGCCATTTCACCTTTTTCATCTTATACTAAAACTTCTATTCCTGAACACTCATTCTAACCAGGATATTGACTTTATATGATTTGTTCCATAATATCTGACACTAATCGTAATGTTTCATTCAAATATCTGGCATTAAATAAACATATAATGTCAGAATTTATTGTATTATACCAATCTGATGCCATCATTCCTCTTCAGTCTCCTTTAATACTGACAATATTTGGCACTGACATATTCAGGCTATCCCTTTCTTCTTTTATATCCTTTTATTGTTTCATAATAACCACTTTATAATCTGTTTCCTTCTAGCTCTACTCCCAACCGAAACAATTTTTTCCTTCTAATTTGCATTTTTCATCCACATTAACACATTTATTTTCATTTTGTTTTTCATAACTTTGTATAACAGTGTCAGAATTCTCATTTTCGTGTGCCACATGTTCATCATAATTTCATCATTGTATTGACCAACTTTTTGGTGTATTTCTTGTTCATTGTCTTTATCATAATCCTCCTACAAATAACCCTCTTTACTATATAAAATATAAAACATTTTATACTGTTTTATCATGTGACCCATTTTCCCCAGACTGTAAATAATCTTTCTAAGCAGTCGCTAGTTAAATGTTCAAATGATCCACGACATTATCATAACTTTAGTTGGCCCAGAAGCATAGCATATCTTTTTCTGACAGTTAATAACAGCCATATTAGGTGTATACAAGTTCACCTCTAACATATTACTAAAGAAATCTCAAGCCCATAATTTTCTTTCATTCAACAGTGGTTTAATGTCATCTTTTTTTCATGTGTCCAATCACAAAAATTCTCCATTCATGAATGAATAAGAACTTGCTATCTTGTACTTTAAATTTGAAAGGCACAGTGACATTGTTCCAAAGTTTATAGATGCTTATTGGTGTAGCCTTATTATTACAGGCTTATGAAGTTGTCCTGAAGCTGCCTGTTCAGACCAAAAAATGTGCAGAAAATTACCAAGGGTGTATTTGCTGAAATGTGAGATTTTTAAGCTAATTAGGAAATTGCACTTGATGTATTATTCTGAACTGTCTATTAATAGGAATGTTGATATTGGATGTTGATATTGATAGTAGTTATGATTCCTTTAAGGAATTAGGTAGTGATGATGTGAGTTTTTATTCCTGTGATTCAGATTTTGAAGTGAATGCACACTGTCCTTTGAACACACAAGATGTAGCATATGAAAGTACTTTCTCTGCTATGTTAAATTATGCAGTTGAGTCTAAGTTTTATTAGTTCAAAATAAATATGCATGAAGTCCAGTTTAATTTAACCAAGTTAGAATGGAAAGCTCTGTAGGGCTTGAACAAGCAGACAGAACTGGTATGTAAGCCATATGATGAGGGTAATAAACTGGTGGTAATGCACCGTACATGGTATTTACGATGGTGTTATAAACATCTGACTGATAAAAATGTATACAGATTAATAGATATTTCAGTGTATGAAAAAGCTTTGAAAAAGTTTTAAAGAACTGTTAAAGGCTATAGACTTGGTTATTTTTCAAAATTGGATGTTGCAAAAAAGTTTAATTATGAAGGTTGCACTATGGAATACTTTTATTGTCTCCCCAACATTTATAAACACTTGTCAGATCTACCTGGTCGTCCAATAATTTTTGCATGTAATTACTTTTTGCATAAAATAGTTTTTTTACATAAGTATTTTTTACCAATGGTTATAAAGTTACCATCATATATAAGGGATATTTTTGATTTTCTGGATAAGATAGCACAAGTGCAGTAGACCAAATATATGTACTGGGTTACACTTGATGTAAAAAGTCTTTGTACAAGTATCAAACATAAGTCTGGAATAGAGGCTCTTTGTTATTATTTGGGAGATAGCCCAGTATCTAATTATATGATTAAGTTAACTCATTTTTGTTTTGTTAGTAATTATTTTGAGTTTAATACACAATTATATCATTAGATGCAGGATACAGCAATAAGTATGCTAATTTGTTTATGGGACTGGTGGAAAATGAGTACATCTATGTGACTGATTTTTATAAAAAAACATATAGTGAGACATTGCAGATACATAGATGACTTAATATTTGTATGTAAAGAGGGACAAGAGTTGTTAACTTTATAGATAATTTACAGTTAAATAGGTTTAACTTAGAATTTGACATCTTAAAAGTGGAAATAAAGGTGCCCTTGGATGTCTTGCTTGATGGTACTATTAATGGAAAAATAAGAACTGTAGTGCATATAAAATTCAAAGATGGGCACCCCATATTTGCATGGGTTGAGTTGCCATCCACTACATACAAAAAAGCCTTGCCATATAGTAAGCTTTTAAAGTTGCATAGATTGTGTAATATGGAGGTGGACTTTTGGAAAGAATTACATATTACTGTGGGGATGTTTCCTAAGAGGGGTATGATATGACACTGAAGAGCTGTAGAAAAAAATTAGAACAGAAAGGGTGGTAAGTGATTTGGACATGCATTCACATAAGAACAAAATAGGAAGAGAGAATAGTCAAACAAAACAGATATATTTTGTTACTACATATAACTTATTGAGTACACAAATAGTGGATTTATTAAGATTTTATTGGGGTTTTTTGGTGAACGTAAAGGACTTTGCTGATTTATAGTGTAAAACTCCATGTATGTCATATAAAAGAGGAAGAAGTATAAAAGACATGGTTGTTCATAGGTTCATAGGGAGGTACTAGGCTATCTGCCCAAAGGCATTTATAAGCCTAGCCGGAATGTGTTGGCTTTCGCCGCCCCCTTAGATTAGTTCCCTATGCCTCTGTCCAGCAGAGCCATTGAAGTGATCCCTGGGGTAAACTTTCTGTTTCCCATCCACTCGTCAAGGTTTCTCTTGAAGAGGGTTAGTGAGGAGCTCTGCCTAATGTAGATTGGAACCTTGTTCCAGGGCATGGGAAGTCTCTGGGACAGGAATCCAACCCTCCAGCATGTCCTATTTTTTGTTGTGGTGAGGTTTAGATCCCTGGAGCGTGTGGCTCGATGGGATATGGTTTTCTTTAGGTGGAGCATGTCCAACAATTCTGGGTTGAACATGGCCTTGTATGTCAGGCAGAGATCACCTCTGAGTAGGTGGTATGCAACCGAGTACAGCTGGAGTTTCTTCAGTCGAGCTGCATAGGGCATCTGCATGAGGCCAGTGATCCTCTTGGTGAGGTACTTCTGTGGTCTTTCCAGTTGTTGCAGGTGTCTTGTAAGGTACATCCCAAATGGGGCATTGTACTCTATGATGGGTCTGATGAGTGATGCATAGAGGGGCTCAATGACCTCTTTCGATCTGGATGTAAACCCTTTTGTGATTAGGTGGGCCACATAGAAGGATTTTCTAACCACTTTGGCAATGTGATCATCAAAGGAGAGCTTACTATCTAATTGGGTCCCCAGATCCCTTATTATATCTTCCGTATTTAGGGGGCTACCACCTATGTGGTAGTTTGTGGGTACTTTGTTTTTTCCAAAGGGGATGACTGTACACTTTTTGGCATTTAGCTTTAGACCATGGTTTTGACACCAGGTATCTGTCTCAGTGAGACCCTTTTGGAGGATGTCTGTGTCAGCTGGAGAGTCAATTATAGCCCCTAGTTTAGAGTCGTCTGCGAACTTGGTCAGCCATAGTCCTCCTGTGCTTGCCTGTACCTCTAAGAAGTATATGCTGAACAGGAGGGGTCCTAGGACTGAGCCCTGGTGAACACCACTTGTAACCAGTTTAGAGTCAGACCTAGCTCCTGCAACTCTTACCATGTGGGTTCTGTCCGTGAGCCAGTTGGCAACCCATCTCGTGACATAGGGGTTTATGTTCAGGCTGGTGAGCTGGTCTATAATACCTGAGTGGAGAATGGTGTTGAAGGCCTTTGCGAGGTCTAGGTAGGCTGTGTGGACCACCTTTCCCTCGTCTATATCCTTGGTAACTGTCTCAAAGAAATCCACCAGTTTAGGAGGCATGATCTGTCCTTAACAAAGCCGAACTGGGTAGGGTCCAGTGTTTGGAGGTTCCCAATGTCTCTGTTAATGAGATCCATGATGATACGCTTCATAGCTTTGCAGACCAAGCTAGTCAGGCTTATAGGTCAATAGTTCCTGGTGTCCGTTGTGGCTGAGTTTAAACAATGTGTTGAGGTAAGGGGTTAGTTCATCTTTGAGCTTATGTAAGATGCAGCCTGGGACAAGGTCTGGTCCAATTGATGCTGTGTTTTTGGCTTTGAAGAGGGCTGTCTTAACATGAGTGTCTGTGATTTCAGGGGCACTACATTCTTCTGGTATAGTTATGGGCCCTTTTGGGGGTGATAGGGGGGTGAAGTTTGCACTGAATCTGTCTGCCAGGATGTTGGCTGTATCGATCGGTTCAGTGTATTTTGTGCCATTCTGCACTAACTCCGAGCAGATCTGAGAATTACGACTTAGATTATTGACATAGCTAAAGAATGACTTGTGGTTATCTTTGGAGTCCATGGCAATTTTTCTTTCGAAGCTAGCCTTGGAATGATTTTATGAGGGAAATAAGTTTCTTGCTGAAACTGATCAGGCATTTCTTCCCTTCTTGGGATTTTACTCTTTTCTGTACAAGTTTCCTCCTTCTACTGTATAGCTTGTTTATGGCAAGGGTCCACCAGACTGGTTTCCTTTTCTTGGAGGAGTGAGTCTTGGTTTTGTTTGGTATAGCACGATCCATGCCTTCTTGTAGGTACCCGTAGAGTGCATTAGTAAAGGATTTTGCAGCTTGGACAGCGTTATCCTTTAGCATTGGGGCTTTGAAACTTCCCACCTCGGTCTTAAGTAACGTGAAGTTTGCTTTTGAAAAGTTTTTTACAGTGGTTTCTTTGACTGGGGGTGGTAGCAGAATGTGGATATCCAGAGTGATTAGCTTATGGTCAGATCTCGCCAACGAGGGGTTGACCTCCACTGCGGAACACCGGTCGTCCATGTTTGTGATGACTAGGTCCAATATGTTGTCACCTCTGGTGGGGGTGTTGACCAGTTGATCCAGGGCATTTGAGTTTATAAATTCTAGGAAATGTTGGGCAAGGGAGTTTGTACTTGAGTAGTTCTCCAATTTAATGTTTGGGTAATTAAAATCACCCAATATCAGGGTGTTTGGTAGGACCTTTATGTTTCCCAATGTTTCCAAGAATGCGGAGTGAGGGTCCTGGGACATGGTGGTTGATCTGTAGCAAGCTATAATTTGAATAGCAGTTTTGCCCGTTATTAGTTGCACATGGATGATCTCTGAAGCATTGTGCCACTAACCTGGAGGTGTGGGTATACTTGATGAATATGGATACTCCCCTGCCTTTTGTATTTCAGTCCGGGTTTTGTGGCCAAAATGTATGGTATGAGTTGTAGCCTGGTAGTGCTGGGGTGCTCTCTGGAGCCTTAAACCAGGTTTCTGTTACTGCACATATATCGATTTTCTCCATACTGAGGAGTGCCCTAAGTGTGTGCATTTTCAGGTTTAGACTTCTGGCATTGAGTAGCATTACCCTCAGTTTTTTGTTACTTGTGCTATTTGTGGTGGTGGGTTTGTCTTTTGAGCCTTGCTTAAAAAAGGCACTATGGGGGTGGCAAGAGCCTTGGCCAGTATTCGAAAGCCTAAGCGTGACAGGTGCAAGCCATCTCTAGTGAAGCAGCGTTACTTGTCGAGCATGTCATCCCAGGCTGACAGACACTGAATCCCCTTTGAATGACACCAGAAGCTTAGCCAATTGTTGAAATTGATAATTTTTTTCTCTATACCGTGGTATCATTCTTGTGAGGGCAGGATGCTACTCAGGGTCAGGGTCATACTGACCGGCCTGGGCTACATGATCAGAGAGCTCCTCCATGTCTCTTTTTATGTAGTCCAGGAAGGTACGGCTCAGGTCATTCACACCAACATGGACAATGACAGAGTCATATTCGTACTTGTTCTGGAGTGACCTGAGTGCTTGTTTTATGTGGTGGATCCTAGCACCCAACAGGCAGCTAACAGTAATGTTCTCCTTGTTCAGCCTAGTGAGTGGGACGTCAGTGTGCCTGACTATAGAGTCACCCATTACTAGTGTGTTGGGTATGTTATTTTGCCTTAAGGGCTGTGATTGCGTGGCACACTGGTTTTGTGAAGTATGTGTTTCATGGTTTGTGTTGGGGGGGTGGAGGTTGCTTGGATGTCTGCTTTGGAGGTCTCTGTTGCTTTTGCAGATTTTTATTTATAGCCTTCGAGTATGTTTTCGTGTACTTATGTGTGTTTTTTGCCGGTGCTGGTTTCATAGGTCTATGTGAGACTGGTGGTGTGATGCAAGTAATTCCCTTCTCTTCTTGACTGCCTGGTCCAGTCTTGGGTTGAGAGAGCTTAGCCTCCAGTTTGGCTGTATAGTTGCATCTCTCACATATATTAGTGTTTGGTGGAAGGAGGAGAGGGTTGTCTGTGTACATGAGGCAATTGTAACATTGCCTCAAAATGCCCAGATTCACCAGTTGGACTGGACAGTACACCTGAAATGGCCCTTTGGACATGCTTGGATAGGTACAGTGAACTGTTTTACTGATTGGCTGGTAAGGTAGAATAGAGAGCCTTGTCCTTTTCTACAGTATAGGGGGGGTCTAGTGCTAAGGTTTATTAGTGCTTGCTATGAGTTTTGAGTAAGTGCCGGGATGAGAAGTGAATGGTTTGAGTGCTTAAGTTGAAAGTTTGCTTAGTTCCAAGGGAAAAATTGAAGAGTAGGCTTTGTGGAGCCAGGAATAGTTATACTCTAGTAACCGGCTCTGCCCGGTGCGCAAAACTGCACAAATGTGGGTTTTATAGCAGGGAAATGAAAGAGATAGAAATTACCCAAAATGGCCAATAAACTACTAATTTCTGGGCTGAAACCACTCCTCCAGGGACAGATAGGCTGCTCAAAGCTCCCTCTCTCACAGTGAACAGAGAAATGTCCTTCTATCCAAGTAAGGTATGGGCAAACACAGAAACTTGTAACACAGCCCTGAATTCAGCACTAACCTGAAAACTGGACTATACTTGCTTAGAAAGGCGGGAAAACAAGTATTTTTTTTGTTTTTTTGTTTTTTTTTTCAGAAAGTAAAGCAGATACAATCAGAAAAACACTTTAAATGCACAGAAATGGCTATCACACTTGAGTGTGTAGCCTACAACAGTTAAACAGGTAATTTAAACACAAAAACGACTTTGTTAAAGTGCAGGCAGTAAAATAAGTACAATATGTAGCTGAAACAAGCTTTTTAAATCACAGAAACTCTAGAAAATCTGCATGTTAGGCGGAATTAGTTAAAGTCAGCAAGAAAATGCAGAAAAGTGATACTTAATCACTCCAAAGTCTCTCTTTTGTCTCTCTGCTGCTGTAGAACTCTGCAGGGCACCAGGCAGGAGCTTGCTGAGCTGTATACTAGCGCAAAAACCTCGCAAAGGCAGGTTTTATAGCAGGTAAATGAAAGAGATAGAAATCATCCCAAAATTGCCAATAAACTACTAATTTCTGGGCTGAAACCACTCCTCCAGGGACAGATAGGCTGTTCAAAGCTCCCTCTCTCACAGTGAACAGAGAAACTTCCTTCTATCCAAGTAAGGTATGGGCAAACACAAAAACTTGTAACAGCCCTGAATTCAGCACTAACCTGAAAACTGGACTATACTAGCTTAGAAAGGTGGGAAACAAGTATTTTTTTTGTTTTTTTTTTTTTGCTTTTTTTAAGAAAATAAATCAGATACAATCAAAAAAACACTTTAAATGCACAGAAATGGCTATCACACTTGAGTGTGTAGTCTACAACAGTTAAGCAGGTAATTTAAACACAAAAATGACTTTGTTAAAGTGCAGGCAGTAAAATAAGTACAATATGTAGCTGAAACAAGCTTTTTAAATCACAGAAACTCTAGAAAATCAGCGTTTTAGGCGGAATTCGCTAAAGTCAGCATGAAAATGCAGAAAAATTATACTTAATCACGCCAAAGTCTCTCTTTTGTCTCTCTGCTGCTGTAGAACTCTGCAGGGCACCAGGCAGGAGCTTGCTGAGCTGTATACTAGTGCAAAAACCTCACAAATGTGGGTTTTATAGCAGGGAAATAGAAGAGATAGAAATTAGCCCAAAATGGCCAATTAATTACTAATTGCTGGGCTAAAACCACTCCTCCAGGGACAGATAAGCTGCTCAAAGCTCCCTCTCTCACAGTGAACAGAGAAACTTCCTTCTATCCAAGTAAGGTATGGGCAAACACAGAAACTTGTAACACAGCCCTGAATTCATCACTAACCTGAAAACTGGACTATACTAGCTTAGAAAGGCAGGAAAACAAGTATATATTTTTTTGTTTGTTTTTCATAGGTTCATAGGTTCATAGGTAGGTACTAGGCTATCGGCCCTAGGGCTCATACAAGCCTAGCCAAAAAATGTACCCTGGCTTTCGCCACCCAAGAAAATTATTTTCCTGTGCCCCTGTCGAGCAGAGCCACAGAAGTGATCCCCGGGGTAAATTTCCCATTTCCCATCCAATCATCAAGATTTTTCTTGAAGAGTGCTAATGAGGAGCTCTGTTTGACATAGATAGGTAGTCTGTTCCAGAGTATGGGAAGTCTCTGGGACAGGAATCTATCCCTCCAGCATATAATTTCATAAAATAAAGCAGATACAATAAAAATAAATACTTTAAAGGCACAGAAATCATTATCACACTTGAGTGTGTAGCCTACAACAGTTAATCAGGTAATTTAAACACAAAAATGACTTTGTTAAAGTGCAGGCAGTAAAATAATTACAGTATGCAGCTGAAACAAGCTTTGTAGAATCACAGAAACTCTAGAAAATCAGCATTTTAGGTGGAATTAGCTAACGTCAGAAAGAAAATAAAGAAAAATGATACTTAATCACTCCAAAGTCTCTCTTTTGTCTCTCTGCTGCTGTAGAACTCTGCAGGGCACCAGGCAGGAGCTTGCTGAGCTTTATACTAGCGCAAAAACATTGCAAATGCGGGTTTTATAGCAGGGAAATGAAAGAGATAGAAATTAGCCCAAAATGGCCAATAAACTACTAATTTCTGGGCTGAAACCACTCAGGGACAGATAGGCTGCTCAATGCTCCCTCTTTCACAGTGAACAGAGAAACTTCTTTCTACCCAAGTAAGGTATTTGCAAACACAGAAACTTTTAACTCAGCCCTGAATTCAGCACTAACCTGAAAACTGGACTATACTAGCTTAGAAAGATGGGAAAACAAGTTTTTTTTTTTGTTTTTTTGGTTTTTTTTGGAAAATAAAGCAGATACAGACTTCCGTAGTGGAGCAGCGGTAGTGTTGTTGCCTCACAGCAAGAGGTTCTTCGGTTCGATTCTCAGCTGGAGTGCAGGGAGTGCCTTCTGTGTGGAGCCTGCATGTCCTTCCCGTGGTTGGGTGGGTATTCGAAAGACATGCGTAAATGGGTGTGCCTTAGTTGATGGCTGAACGTCGAGTTGGCACCTCAGCGTTCATGAAAATCTACTGCCAATCATTAACAGACCAGAGTTCCACTCTGGCAACCCCTAACCGGGAAAAGCCGAAAGACAACAACAACAGCAATCAACAAAACACTTTAAATGCACAGAAATGGCTATCACACTTGGGTGTGTAGCCTACAACAGTTAAACAGGTAATTTAAACACAGAAACGACTTTGTTAAAGAGCAGGCAGTAAAATAAGTACAATATGTAGCTGAAACAAGCTTTTTAAATCACAGAAACTCTAGAAAATCAGCGTTTTAGGTGGAATTAGCTAAAGTCAGCAAGAAAATAAAGAAAAATGATACTTAATCGCTCCAAAGTCTCTCTTTTGTCTCTCTGCTGCTGTAAAACTCTGCAGGGCACCAGGCAGGAGCTTGCTGAGCTGTATACTAGTGCAAAAACCTCTCAAATGCTGGTTTTATAGCAGAAAAATGAAAGAGATAGAAATTAGCCCAAAATGGCCAATAAACTACTGATTTCTGGGCTGAAACCACTCCTCCAGGGACAGATAGGCTGCTCCAAGCTCCCTCTCTTACAGTTAACAAAGAAACTTCCTTCTATCCAAGTAAGGTATGGGCAAACACAGAAACTTGTAACACAGCCCTGAATTCAGCACTAACCTGAAAACTGGACTATACTAGCTTAGAAAGGCGGGAAAACAAGTATATATTTTTTTGTTTTTTTACTTTTTTTGAGAAAATAAAGCAGATAGAATCAAAAAACACTTTAAATGCACAGAAATGTCTATCACACTTGAGTGTGTAGCGTACAGCAGTTAAACAGGTAATTTAAATACAAAAATGACTTTGTTAAAGTGCAGGCTTTAAAATAAGTACAATATGTAGCTGAAACAAGCTTTTTAAAGCACATAAATTCTAGAAAATTGGCGTTTTAGGTGGTATTAGCTAAAGCCAGCAAGAAAATGCAGAAAAATGATACTTAATCACTCCAAAGTCTCTCTTTTGTCTCTCTGCTGCTGTAGAACTCTGCAGGGCACCAGACAGGAGCTTGCTGAGCTGTATACTGTGCATAGTAACTATGCACCCCCCCCCCCCCAGATAATGTACTTGATACCATTATGCAAGTAAGGACAATACCCTGTGGAAGGTTTTCTAGCTGTAAATTTGTTTTGGTAAAATCAATGGAGAGAGATTTTTAGTGTGACAAAAATATGGTTGTGATACAGAAGGAATAATTTATGCATTAAAATGTCCCTGTAACAGATTTTATATAGAAGAGAGTAAAAGAATGTTCAAAACAAGACTTCAAGAGCACATAAGAGATATTAAAATGAGCCGGGTTGAGAACCCTGCTGCTATGCATTTTAAAATACATCATGGCAATGAAGTTGGGGGGTTGCAAGACATGGTGTTAGAACAAATACATGTTAGTCAGTATGGTAATGTAAATATAAAAGATTGGCATTTGTATAAAAAGTAAATTTTTGTATTGAAATATGGCACTTTAATTCCCCGTGGATGACATGCAGAGTGCAACTGGAAATTTATTATTTAATAAGGTAGAGTTTTCTTAAATGGCTTAATTAGTATTAATTGAATAATAAAAGTAATGTCCTTAGGCTTTTCCAGGTTAGGGGTCGTCACAGTGGAACTCCAATCCGCTAATGATTGGCAGTGGATGTTTACAGTGCCGATTTGACAGCCCGATGCCCAACCTTCAAAGAAGGCACACCCATTCATGCTCACACCTACCTGCATGCCTTTAATGTTACTCGATCATGGAGAGGACATGCAGACTCCACACAGAAGGATGGTGTGATTGAATATATATATGGTGCAGTTTTTTATGTACTGATTTACTCCTTGAATGCTGTGAGCCAAAGCACTAGAGGTTTTACTGGAATAACTCTTGGATACCTGACCTGGTGGTTTGTATTCTGAATGAATAAGAACCTTGTTGTGTTGTACTTTAAATTTGAAAGATACAGTGGCATTGTCCCAAAGTTTCTAGATGTTTATTGGTGTATCCTTCTTGTTACAGGCTTATGAAGTTGTCCTGAAGCTGCCTGTTCATACCAAAAAAGGTAGGGAAATTTCTCTGGTTTGGAGTCAAATTTCCCCATGTCAGATGACTACCATCTTGGATCTCTCCTGAGAATAGGCCACAAGACTAGTGTGATAAACTTGCTCAACAAAGCAGAAATAAATAAAAACATCATTAATGTTATACTTACTAAGGCTGTTGCATTTGTACACATTTGTTTATTACCTTAGGAAAAAAGAGCAGGAGACATCAATTACAATGATTTCTGTTTGTTCTTTAAACAACAACTGCTAAACATGCACATGTAAATCTAATAACTGCAATGTACACTACGTTGTTCTGAATGGATGCTAATGTGCATTCTGCAAAGTCTGACTGAAGTTACAATATATGATCCTTTTAGTAGACTGAAAAACATCCCTGACTTAGGGTAGCCATGGATTCATAGGGTCATAGGTTCATAGGTTGGTACTAGGCTATCGGCCCTAGGGCCTATGCAAGCCTAGTCATAACATTTCCCTGGCTATTTCTTCCCAGAATATTTACTTCCCTGGTCCCCTGTCTAGCAGGGCAACTGACGTGATCCCTGGGGTGAATTTCCTATCTCCCATCCAGTCATCAAGGTTCCTTTTGAAGAGGGCCAAAGAGGCACTTAGCTTGACATGTATGGGCAGTCTCTTCCAGAGTATGGGGAGTCTCTGGGTCAGGAACCTATCCCTCCAGCATGTTTTGTTCATTGGGATGACAAGGTTTAGATCCCTGGAGTGTGTGGCTCTGAGGGATTGGGATTTCTTGAAGTGTAGCATGCCCAACAGCACTGGGTTTGACATCGCCTTGTATGTTAAGCATTGGTCGCCTCTGAGTAGGCGATATGCGACAGAGTATAGATGGAGTTTTTTAGACGGTCAGCATAGGGCATCTGCTTTAGGCCTGTGATTCTTTTAGTGAGGTATTTTTGTGGCCTTTCCAGTTGTTGCAGGTGTCTTGTGAGGTACATACCAAATGGAGTGTTGTACTCTATAATGGGTCTAATGAGGGATGAGTACAGTGGGACAATGACCTCCTTTTATCTGGATGAAATGCCCTTAATGATGAGGTGTGCCACATAGAAGGGTTTCCTGACTGTTGTGACTATGTGGTTATCGAAGGTGAGACCACTGTCGACCTGTATCCCTAAGTCCCTTATCACACTTTCGGTGTTGAGTGTACTGCCACTTATGTGGTAATTCATGGGTACTTGGTTTTTCCCAAAGGGGATAACTATACATTTCTTGGCATTGAGCTTGAGCCCATGGCACTGGAACCAAGCATTTGTTTCTGTAAGGCCCTTTTGTAGAATAGCCACATCATTTGGGGATTCAATAATGGCCCCCAGATTGCAGTCATCTACGAACTTTGTTAGCCAGTGTCCCTTAGTGCTGGCCTGTACTTCAGAGAAGTAGATGCCAAACAAGAGCGGTCCAGGACTGAACCCTGAGGTACTCCACTTGTCACTTGTCTGGAGCTGGATTTTGAGTCGGCTACTTTTACAGTGTGGGTTTTGTCAGTAAGCCAGTTGGCAACACATAGGTTCATAGGTTCATACTAGGCTGTCTGCCCTAGGGCATTTATAAGCCTAGCCAGAGTGTGTTTAGCTTTCGCCACCCATTTTAAAATAATTTTGCTATGCCCTTTTTTGAGGTTAGTATACTGTGCCTCTGTCTAACAGTGACACAGAAGTGATACCCGGGGTAAACCTACGATCTCCCATCCACTCATCACGATTCCTCTTGAAGAGAGTCAATGAGGGACTCTGCCTAACCTGGACTGGGATTTTATTCCAGAGTGAAGGGAGCCTTTGGGTTATGAATCTGTCCCTCCAGCATGTCCTATTTATTTCAGTGCTGAGGTTCAAGTCTCTCGAGCGTAGCTTGATGGGATTTGGATTTTCTGAGGTGCAGCATGTCCATTAATTCCGGGTTGGACATGGCTTTATACATCAGGCACAGATCGCCTCTGAGCAGGCGGTATGCCACTGAGTAGAGCTGGAGTTTCTTTAACCGGGCAGCATATAGCATCTGTTTGAGCCCTTTGATCCTCTTGGTGAGGTACTTTTGGGGTCTTTCCAGTTGCTGCAGGTGTCTGGTAAGGTACACCCCAAAATGGGCATTGTACTCAATTATGGGCCTGATGAGGGATGAGTAAAGAGGCACAATGACCTCCCCTGATCTAGATGTGAATCCCTTCATGATTAGGTGGGCTATATAAAATGTTTTTCTAACCACTTTGGCCACATGGTTGTCAAATGAGAGATTGCTATCAACTTGGGTCCCCAGGTCCCTAATTACTTCTTCTGTACTTAATGGATTACCACCTATGTGGTAATTTGTGGGCACTTTGTTTTGCCAAAGGGATGACTATACACCTTTTGGCGTTTAGCTTGAGGCCATGGCTCTGGCACCAGTTGTCTGTTTCTATGAGGCCCTTTTGGAGGATGCTTGTGTCGGCTGGAGTGTCGATTATGGCGCCCAGTTTGCAGTCATCTGCAAACTTGGTCAGCCACAGTCCTTCCGTGTTGGCCTGTACCTCCGAGAAATATATACCGAACAAGAGAGGTCCCAGGACTGAGCCTTGTGGGACGCCACTTGTAACTGGTTTGGAGTCTGACATGGCTCCAGCAATTCTAACCATGTGGGTTCTGTCCTTGAGCCAGTTTGCAACCCATCTAGTGACATAGGGGTTTATATTTAAGCTGGTGAGCTCATCTATAATGCCCGAGTGGGGTATTGTATCAAAGGATTTGCGAGGTCCAGGTAGGCTGAGTGGACCACCTTCCCCTCATCAATGGCCTTGGTGGCTGTTTCAAAGAAATCGACCAGGTTTAAGAGGCAGGCTCTGCCCTTAACAAAGCCAAACTGGGTAGGATGCAGTGTCTGTAGGTCCCCAATATCTTTATTTATGAGGTCCATGATGATCCTT
Source organism: Protopterus annectens (assembly GCF_019279795.1). Classification (NCBI taxonomy): domain Eukaryota; kingdom Metazoa; phylum Chordata; order Ceratodontiformes; family Protopteridae; genus Protopterus; species Protopterus annectens. The sequence goes on along the minus strand of NC_056748.1, from coordinate 454,700,690 downwards.
TCCATAGCTTTGCAGACCAAGCTAGTCAGGCTTATGGGGCGATAGTTTCCAGGATCCGTTGAGGCACCACCTTTGTGGAGAGGGACCACTGTTGCTGTACGCCACTCTTTGGGTACATATCCTGTAGTAAGGCTGAGACTGAACAGTAGTTTTATGTTTGGGTTTAGCTCTTCTTGGAGTTCATGTAGGACGCAGCCCGGGACACCGCCTGGTCCCATTGATGCTGTGTTTTTGCTTTGGAGAGGCGGCTCTTACCTGAGCATCTGAGATGTCAGGGGCAGCACTCTGCTGGGATAGATATTTGCCCTTTTGGTGGGGAGTTTGCGCTGAACCTGTCAGCTAGGATGTTGGCAATGTCTGTGGGTTCGATGTATTTTTGTCATTTTGGACTAATTCTGAGCATATCTGGGAATTCCCACCCAGGTTCCTAACATAACTAAAGAAAGCCTTGTGATTATCCTTAGTGTCCTGTGCAATTTTTCTCTCAAAGCTGGCCTTAGACGATTTTATGAGTGCCCGTAGTTTTTTGCTAATACTGATCAGAGATGCCTTCCCTTTTTGGGATTTTGCTCTATCATGTAGTAGCTTCCTCCTTCTATTGTATAGTTTGTTTATGGCTGGGGTCCACCAGACAGGACATCTGCCTTTGGAGGATTGGGACTTGGTTTTACTTGGGATTGCATGATTCATGCATTCCTGAAGGTGTTCATAGAATGCGTTTATAAAGGATTCTGCAGTCTGGGCCGTATTTTCCACAGGCCCGGGGGCTTTGAAGGATTCCACCTTGGTTTTGAGGAGTGTGAAATTTGCATTAGAGAAGTTTTTCACTGTGGTTTTCAGGGCAGGGGGTGGAGTCGGGATGTGAATATCCAGTGAGATTAGTTTATGGTCTGATCTTACCAATGAAGGATACACTTCTGGTCTGGAGCATATAGTCCCCATGTTGGTGATGATCAGGTCCAGTATGTTTTCCCCTCTTGTGGGAGTGGTAACAAGTTGTTCCATAGCATTTGAGTTTATAAATTCTAGGAACTTTTGGGCTAGGGTGTTGGAGCTAGAGTAATGCTCCCAGTCTATGTTTGGGTAGTTGATGCCGCCCAATATAATGGTGTTTGGAGAGACCTTCATATTTTCCAGTGTTCTCAGAAGGCTGAGTGGGGTTCCTGGGTTTGGGAGGGTGGTCTGCAGCAGGCTATAAACTGGAAGGCAGTTTTACCCACTGTTAGTTGCACATGGATAGTCTCTGATGCTTCGTGCTGTGCCACCAACCTGGAGGTGTGGGTATCTTTGACGAATATTGATACCCCCCCTTTTTTGTGGTTCGGTCCAAGTTTTGGGGCCGAAAAGCATGGTATGAGGTATAACCTGGTAGTTCTGGGGTGCTGTCGGGAGCCTTGAACCAGGTTTCTGTTACTGCACAGATATCGATGTTCTCCATGCTAAGGAGAGTTTCGAGTGTGTGCATCTTGAGGTTTAGACTTCTGGCGTTGAATAGCATTACTCTTAGTTTCTTATCCCTTGTGATACCTATGGAGGTGGGTTTATCTTTTGAGCCTTGCCTAAAAAGGCACTATGGGGGTAGCAAGAGCCTTTGCCAATATCCGAAAGCCCAGGGGTGACAGGTGCAAGCCGTCCCTAGCGAAGCATCGTGGCTTGTCGAGCATGTCATCCCAGGCTGACAGACATTGGATCCCCTTTGAATGACACCGATACTTAATCCAATTGTTGAAATTGATCATCTTGTCTTCATATTGTGGCATCATTCTTGGTGAGGATAAGATGCTACTCAAGGTCAGGGTCATACCGGCCTGGGCTACATGCTCAGAGAGCTCCTCTATGTCTCTTTTCATGTAGTCCAGGGAGGTACGTCTCAGGTCATTCACACCAGCATGGACAATGACTGAGTCATATTTGTACTTGCCTTGGAGTGACCTGAGTGCTTGTGTTATGTGGCGGATCCTAGCGCCCGACAGGCAGCTCACCGTGACCTTCTCCTTGTTCAGCCTGGTGAGCGGGACATCAGTGTGCCTGACGATAGAGTCACCTATTACAAGTGTATCAGGTGTGCTGTTTAGCCTTAAGGGCTGTGACTTTTCGGCACACTGGCTTTGTGAGCTATGTGTTGTACGTGTTTTGTTTTGGGGTAGCGGTTGCTTGGGTGTCTGCTTTGGAGGTCTCTGCTGCTTAGGCAGATTTTTATTTAGAGCCTCCGAGTATGTTTTTGTGTGTTTATGTGTTTGGTTTGCTGTCGTGGTAGGTCTATGTGAGACTGGAATTGTAGTGAGTGTGGTTTCCTTCTCCTCCTGATTGGTTATGCCAGTACTGAGTTGAGAGAGCTTAGCCTCCAGTATGGCTATATGGTTGCATCTCTCACATGTGTTGGAATTTGTTGGGAGGAGGAGAGGGTTCTCTGTGTACATGAGGCAGTTGTAACATTGCCTCAAGATTCCCAGATTCACCAGCTGGACCGGAGAGGAGATTGACAACTGACCTTTGGACATGCTAGAATAGTATTGGGAATTCCTTTATAATTGAAAAAAAAGGGCTAATGGGGAACAAGGTACTCAAGGGGAGTTTGTGAGGGTGTAGTGCTTTTAATTTTTTAGTGCTGACTTATATAATTGCTTTAGTGGGCAGGTGCCAGATAACTTAAATGCAATGTGTTACAGGTAACTTAAATGCAAAAACGACAAACAGTAACTTTCTTTCAAGTGAAACAAGGAAATAAGTACAGTAAGCAATGCAGCTATCACTAGGGATCCACAGAAGCGCTGAAAAGCCGTGTTTTAGGTGGAATTAGTGTTTCAGGGAAATAAGCAAACAAACAACAAGCATACAAACAAAACTAGATTCAGCAGGCCTGGATCTAGTCTATGCTACAGCAAACAAGGTGTACCAATTTCAGTAAGAAGCAGTCAAGTGTCGTAAGGATTAATGCCCAGCTTAGTAAGTTTGTCTATAATTCCAGAGTGTGGGGTGGTTTCGAAGGCCTTGACGAGGTCCAGATAGGCTGTGTGGACTGCCTTACCCTCATCCACGGCTCTGAAGACTGATTCGAAGAAGTTAATCAGGTAGAGGAGACAAGATTGGCCCTTTATGAAGCCAAACTGGGTGAGGTCCAGTGTTTGAAGGTTGCCAATGTCTTTGTTTATAAGTTCCATGATAATATGTTCTATGGCTTTGCAGGTCAGGCTCATCAGGCTGATGGGACGATAGTTCCCGGGATCCAAGTTGGATCATCAGATTCATGGTGAACATCAGATTACATGTTTAAAGTGCCCTGCATGTTAAATATCAAGGTATCCTAATCCATCCCATATCTTTAACTAATTATATTAATGCATTACAGAAGAAAATCAGATCTCCTGAGAAATATCACTACAAACTCAACAGGTTTTTCAGTCTTGAGGTATGATCTGCTATTGACACAGGCATCCACATTTCAGATCAAAATATGAGAATCCCCAAATGATGTCTGCATTCACAACTCTCTGAAAGTAGTCCTCAAAAAGGTATGCTGATTAATGCTTCTTCCCTACTTATTAACATTACTGCTGTCTTTCTCTATGGCTTACTAAGTCCCTATAAAAATAGTATAGGCCTATTCATTAGGACATTCATATTCAAAACCAGACTGCCTAATTAATGCCCCTGGGGCATCATATATTTTCTTGAACAAACAACCTCAGATAAGGTGAAAAGCCTACATTTGATTTTAAGCTAGGTAGTAAATTTAAACAAAAATCATATTATAAAGACATGAGTTTTACTAGAAAAAAGTGTAAATACATCAGCCACAGCTCTGTTATAATTGACATGTTTGTGATATGATATGTAATGTTACTAATTTTAAACTGCTAGTGACTTCTAGAATATATGAATTTAATTGCATTGCAATTTGTAATGCAGAAGATATTGCTTATTTGGCAACATTCATTCAGTGTTCTGGTTTCTGTACAGGTAACTAATAGAACATTAAACAAGAGAATTTCAAAGCAATTATATCAGATATACAACAAATGTAAGAATGAATGCTTCGGCTAAGCATATTTCTGAGAATGGCAATGATTATTCAGTTTTGCTTTAGAGGTGTTCAGCAGATTCACTTAAGGCAAGGGGAGGTGATGTTTTACTAACAAAACTTGATACATATAAGTAGATTGCATATTTTTTATGTTGATACTAAGCCAAGAATAATATTAACGCACCAAGCCTGTTTAAAAGGAAAAAAAAACATAATATATGAATTTGCATATGGCTATATTACTATTTAATTATTTTGTGATTATTTCTAATTATATTAAGAATGATATTTGACTGGATGTTTGAATCATGTTTCTACTTAGATTGCTGTGTCTGTGTTACTTTGTTTCACACTAATGAAGAGCTACTTGTCATTGTTTCCTTGAACATTCAATTTATACTGATGTTATTGGAGATCCCTTTGTGTGTTTTTCATTGTTGGATATTGGATGAACTCCTTAAAGATGCTATACCCATTTGTGGGGGTTTTTTTTGTGATAATGGACAAATCAGTCCCCTGTAATCTGCCTCCCAGGTGTCATTACTTATTAAAGCAGTGCAACTTAAATCATCCAAGGTCTGAGACTTTGTACACCAAGGCCCATGCTTCTAGAAGTTACCACTTGCAAGATGTATCCTGTAAACAATTTTTTGTTTTGTTTTATGTAGTTTTTTTTATTTTATTTTACTGTTTTATTGTTTTACATTTAAATGTTATTTTATGTTTTATTTATTTATATTGCATTTTATGGTAATTAAGTTCAAGTAATTGAATAAATATGAAGTTGAATTTGAAACTTTATAGAAGAAAAAGGATTAAAATTTACCTTTCAGCCAAGTTATAAAAACAGTCAAAAAGTATCTCAGCTGGGATTCATAGAAAAGCTGCATAGCAGGCAGTATACAATTATGTGGGACATGTTTACAAACAACCCAGAAGCAATTTATAGTTTCATGTTGTGCAAGAGTGTAGGGATCACAAATGCACTGCAGAAGACAATAAAAGTGATCACATAATGAAAATGAAACTAGATAGGGAAATGAAGTCTTAATGAAGTCCTAATGATGTGCAAATGGATGCATAATAAACATTTTTTATGAGTGTATGTGGTGGAAATTGAGCACAATTGTGTACTAACTAAAAGGGAAAAGCACCAAAAATATAATCATTCCATTTAGGAAGAAGTCTAAGAGAAGCAGCATCAGTCATGTATCAGCATGCTTTAGCTCTTAGCATTGCTGCTTCTGTCTGGTATGAACAAGGTAGTGCCCAGAGTCAATGGAAACAGTACCATCACTGGCTGACATACCATAATTTCTTTAGTCAGATAATGATTAATCACTTTGGAAAACATCAGTCTGGGACAAGAATGTGATATAAAAGAACTTGAGCAAGAGGGAGTGCATAAATACTTGGGAATTGATGAAGGATCAGCAATAAAACATGAACAAATGCGAATAAAGCTCAGTAAGGAGTACTTTAGAAGACTTGAATTAATCCTGAAAACAGCATTGACATCTATGAACAAGATGCAAGCCATAAATCAATTTGCTCTTCTTGTCCTAACTTATAGTTTTGGAGTGATTCACTGGCCCCAAAACGTGTTGGATAGATTGGATATTAAAACAAAAAGGATGGTTCATCCTCACCAAATGATTTATAAAAATCGTTGTAGCGTTGTCGCCTACAGTAGGACGTTGTCCTGTTCGATTCTCAGCTAGAGCGTCTTCTGTGTGGAGACATGCGTGAATGGGTGTACCTTCATTGAAGGTTGTGTGTCAGGGCTGGCAACTCGGCACGTAAAAATCTACTGCCAATCATTAGCGGAGCGGAGTTCCGCTGTGGCGACCCCTAACCGGGAAAAGCCGAAAGACACAACAACACAACAACAAGTGTATACCAAGATTATATATTCCCCATTCCGAAGGAGGGATGGGTCTCCTTGAAACTGATTACATGTATAGATCTGCAATTGTGGGACTCCACACATATCTGCTGACCTTACAGGATCCAAATGTAGTGAAAGTTTTGAAACATGAGGAGAATGAATCTAAGATGACATCTCTGCTTAATTTAGCAGAAGCATATCAACATCATGCAGGAATGGAAATCAGACCAGAAGTAGATAAAAACCAGGTAGCAACTTAATGTGCTAAAAAAAAACAAAAGAAAGAATATAAGGTGAAGGACCAGATAAGAAGGCAAGAAATGTGAAAAAAATATAAATATAGTAGCAAGTATAGAAAACTTCTGGAAGAGCCTCATGTTAATCAAGAATGAACGCAAGAATGGTTAAGGAGAGGTGAAGTCACATCAAGAAATGAAAGGTTAATATTGGCAGCCCAAAATAGTGGGCTACATACACGCTGGTTTACAAAGTACACTGAACATGTGGGAGAAACAGATATATGTAGGTTTTGTAAAACCGAATTGGAAACAGCCACACACCTTGTTGCTGGTTGTGACGCACTAATGGCAGAGGGGCTGTATAGTGAAAGGCATAATAATGTGGTGAGACTGTTACACTGGAGAATGTGCAAACATTATGGTTTCGAAGTGGATGAAAAATACTGGAAACATGAGCCACAAAGAATCATAGAAAATGATGAAGTTTATATCACATGGGATCACCCAATACCAACAGTTCAAAAGATAGATGCTAGAAAACCGGATATAGTGGTCCATGAAAAGAAGACAAAAGTAGTATTCATTATTGAACTTGCCACACCCAGTGAAAAAAGTGTCTTGCATACAAAGAGACACAAAGTCATAAAATACCTTGATCTGCAGGCAGAAACGAGAGGCATGTGGAAGAAAGATACCCAGACAGTTCCAATAGTAGTAGGAGCAACTGGTCTTATAAAAAAGAATTTACAATCGTATTTAGATATGCAACCAAGTCATGTAACACCATACAAATTGCCAAAGGAGTCATTACTGGGCACATTGCAGGTGCTGCGAAGAGCACTTTTGTCTAACATTAAAGAGTGAAACAATACTAATTTCATGAACTATAATAATACTTTGACTTAGGAATGGGGTCCATTCCCAGCATGGTTATTAGAAACCCAAAAGACTTGGAGAAATTAAAAAAGACAGAAATTAAATGTCAATACTGTTGAGTTTGCCACTGTGTAAACTTTAAGATGAAATATTTTAAATCTTTGTACATAGCATGGCTTTGGAACTGTTAATACAAATATGAAAAAACATTATTGGACAATTAGAGGTGTCAGTAAGATGCAACTGCAGAAGTACATGGAGGTGTCACTCGGCTGCAATGAGTTATACATTTTTAAGTACTCTTTTATTCATGAATGTGGGATACTGTCAAATGCTTTTTTATAGTCAATCTGTGCCATGCTTAGATTCTTCCCCTTTATACAGTTCTTCACTATGTCTTTATTTAACAACAAATAATTCTTTGTTTCATAAATATTGCTCTTGCAGACTTAGTAGATAGAATAACAATTTAGCAAGGTTATCACTCTGCTTTAGAAGATTAGCCTTTGTGTAAAATCTGAATACCGAGGTATTGAAAGATGCTTCAGGCTTCAGTCTTATGGTGAATATAATTGACTTTTGGTCTGGTTTGGTCTGATTTGATCATGGAGGAAGTTACATTTGGTGGGGAGAAAGTTACCCCATATTGGTAAGGACCAGTGTGGAATTTTATCACCCCTGGTTGGACTGTTGACTAACTGGTCAAAGGAGTTTGCATTGATGAAGTCGAGAAATCTCTTGGCATGCATGTTAGGGGATGTATAAGTTTCACAGTTAATAGAGTAGATGCAGACTGTTAGGAGGATTGTGTTTAGCTTAAATCACAGAGACTTCATACTAGTTAGCAAGGAGATATGAGATGATGGGACATAGAGGGGGTCATATAGATAGCTATGATATAGTTTGATAGGGGCGTTTGCTAATAGTAAGCTGGAAATGCAGAGGTTTCATGTTATTATTATAATTATTATTATTATTGCTATTGGCAGGCATTAATCAAGATCAGCTTAGGAAATTAATGCAGCTACTATGTGGATTTTCAATGTTATGTGGACATTGTAGTGGGACTTCACGTAAAATGCCAGCAGTATTTATTGTCACTTTCTGCAGGGACTTCTTATGGGGTGTATTATGGGGTGCACTGATACCTTTATGCTGTATCTTGTCATGGTGCTTGCACCCTGTCTGGTGTATCCCCTAATATAACTGTCCCATTTTTGGAGTAGGTTGTTTAACATAAGCACTGAAGATGTATACTTACCAGTTGCCTGTGTGCCTCTCAACCTCTTAGACCATGAAATCTGAACAAAACCATAAACAATGGTGGGACAAAGTCCCAAAATAGGGACAATTTTTAAATATTGCTCTTGCAGACTTAGTAGATAGAATAACAATTTTTGCAACCAGCATGAATTTTCTGAAGGGTATGAAGTCTTAAACTCTAGTGTCTGTCATTACTTTCTGAATTTAATCTTCAATGATTTACTAAAAAACCACAACATTATGAAAAACAGACCAAAATATGAGGCAAAAAATCTTAATTGTGCAAAAATCTATACAGTTGAGAGGTATGGTTGCCTGTCATACAGCTAAGGGATAGATATATGAGTATGGCTTGTCTCTGTTGTTCTGGCATCTTAATTTATATTTGCCATAGTTTTTAGAGGTGTTATTTCTGTCAGCTACTGCTGCATTGTCAAGAATTCAGCTATGGGTTGTTCTATTTTCAAATGCTTTCATGTGTTTTAAATATATTCATTCCATTGTCAGGGCATATTCACTTAGGCAAGCTTGCCATTTTGTCTACTCACAACATGTCTGGATGGCAGATTTGTTCATAGGCATTTTAACCATGATCACCTCCCTAGAAATGCTATTGCTGAGGGGCATGAGGGCAACTACATTGGAGTGTATCCTGATCCTCCAAAGGTAGGTAACCAGTACCATTGCCTGAGGTGATCTAGACAAAGCTGGAGTATGTGTTGGAGGCTGAGGTGAAAATATCAGTGAGAAAAGCTATCACTTGAATGGAGAACCTCATGGAGTGGTCAGTAGTTTGTTCACCTAACCAGCCTCCGTATCATTGCACTATCAGGGGAGGATATGCCTAGTACCACTGGCCTCCCTGATCTATCAGCTGATGCTGAAGCACAGTAATGCCCTTCTATGCTAGGGCAACAGATAGTGCACTGCTGTACAGATAAATCATATCCCCATATTCTGTGCCCCCTTCATCTTATGCCACACTCCATACTCTTTGTATTAATCATCTTTCCCCATCATCATGTTTGCTCTTTGTTTGCCTGCCTCCATCCACCCCATAACTTTCCCCATCATCATGTTTGCCCTTTTTTGCCTGCATCCATCCACCCCATAACTTTCCCATCATGTTTGCCCTTTGTTGCCTGCCTCCATCCATCCCATAACTTTTCCCATCATCATGTTTGCCCTTTAATTTGCCTGCCTGATCTATCCCATGCTCCCCATCCTAGTGTTTAAATATCCATTTGTGACTGCATTGTGTGTGTATCAATCTGCTCCTACACAGCATCCTACCCCTCTTTCCTACCTTGCTTCCCTTTCACTCTTTCTCTTATTCCCTTCTCTTTATGCAAAGCAACAGAGACCAATCCTCACAAAAATGTTGCCTTGCCTCCCTCACCCTGCACACTCTTATATGTTGCCCTTATGCATGTCCATTTATTTGCTGCCTTCTTCTTTTACTACTTCTTTATCTACCATTTCACTCTCACTTTATACATCATACATGTGTTCATGTGCTATATAATTACATAGTTTTTTTATGTAGAGCTTTTTGTTTTCCAGCCAAAGGACATGTTATCAGATGTAGCCCAAGATACTACATCGATTGGGTTATTTTTGAGATGTATCTGTCTGTAAATTCAATTTTTTTGTCCTTGTGAGATCCATGCAATGTGGCATGCAGCTGCTCTTTGGATTGTGTGTTTTGTCAATGTGTATGAGGTGTACTGAACAGATGTGTCTTTTTGCATAGTTTCACTATACGGGTGAGTCTGCTTGCACTCTTGCTGCACTGTGCTCATTTAAGTACCCTGGAGCATGTCTAACTGCATGAAAGTGCTGCCTGTCTTTGGATATTTCACCTTTTCCTGCTTCATTGTGAAGTGCCACCTAAATGCACAAACCTTCTTCAGGAGAGCAGCACGTCTATGAAAAACAGCCTACCATTCTTAAAAAGCTATGTAACTGACATAAAAGGATAGCATAGAATGGACAACTTCAGCCATTAGGAAAATTGCATCCTTGTTGCAGCCCTTAAGAATATGGGAAATGTCTGATTGGTAAAGGGGGGCTCAAACAAGCTGAGAGGACAAAAGCCTAGAATCAAGTTATCCTGAATATTAATGCAGTGGTTCACAGAAACCACACACTATTACAGTGCAAGAAGAGGGGAAATGAGTTTGAATTTGTATGTTACCATATTGAAGAAGGTTTTTGCCAAAACCGGTATATGGTCTGAATTTATTGCACTTATGGTTTGAATAAATATGTTTGTTATATTGGGGTCTGTGCTGGTATTGCATTTTTATATGACCAGCCTTTGTTTTTCTGTCATGCACCTCTACCTTCCTTGTGAGTATTGATTGTGTGATGATTATGACACAGACAATGATGGCACTTGACTTATCAGACATGGTGTGGACACTGGCTATTAATGACATCTGCAGCAGCAGCACTTGTCTGCTCAGGAAGGCTGGTTTAAAAGCAGTAACATATATTTATATAGAGAATTGAATGCTGACAAGGAATGGTCACATTATCTCCATGGCCATTACCATTAATAGGTGAACCTTCCACATCAACACAGAATGACAATAAAGGCAATTTTCTTGGTAAGTGTCTCCCTCAATCCTTAATAAGCATACAATAGTGTATGCTATTTCTTCATTAGTAATGTATTGCATTCATTTTTTTACAGGGTCAGCAGTGCAAACAAACAGTTCCACCATACCAATTAATGTTGAGGATAGCCGCAGCAGACTGTCTGTTGATGCTGCTAACATAGTTATAGTTATGAGGCAGCTTGAGAAAGTGACGTGCAATCCCCAAGTTTAATGGCAGGATATCACAATATAAAACATGTTAGTAACTCTGCAGGAAGTAACAGTGTATCACAAGGTCAAGCACACATTGACATTACAATCATGGTTGTATGAGGAGAAAACCCATGTACCTAAACACCAAGATCTGCAAACCCAGACAATCACTTTGAGCATGATGGAAGACATTCAGAGGTAACAGTGTCGAGAGTGACACCTTTATAAGGGGAGCCAGGTGCAGTCATTTGTTACAGCTACCACAGGAAACATGAAAAGCCTTGGCTGCTTAGCAGCAAATGTGCCACAGCATTGTTAGGGTCACAGCACTGCCACAGCCAGCCAGCTGAAAATGGTCCTTTCAGAGTATGCATGATGTTTTCCAGAATAGAGATAACACCATTCTCATGCTGAAGAGTGGTATGGTGACAAACCAAGCATCAGTGACTGGCTTCATTCATACACTAGATATGACTTGCCAAACTCAAGCAGGAGTCAATCCTGGAAGGGGAAGAGGACAGGATACTGTCCAGATATGTGGTGGCAGATCACAGGAGACTGCAAGTTCTTCTGAAGAAAGCACAGCAGATTTCATGCAGGCCACCTCAGCATTCATTGACACCTACCAGACCCTGTCATTTGTGGTCTGGATCACGTTCACACATCACTGTCATATCAGTGTCTGCAGGATCAACATTAAGTAGGTCACAACATCGGACTGACTCACAATTTAGCTATCGTGACAGCCCCTCTACAAAATCACTTGCACTATCACCATGTCTGTCTTTAGGAGATGTGTATGACTCATTTGATCTTGAACAACTGTGAATCAACTGTGATAATTCTGTTACTTATTTAATACTAATTTTTAATACAGCTCCGAGATTTTTTTTCATACATTTTCTTGATTGGTTAACAAATGAACACAGTTAATCAAGATTTTTACTGCTAGGGTTCTTCATTAATCATTCATGACTAAATATTTAAACAAAACATCCAATGATGTCCATTTTCATCATGTTCAATCATTGGGACTCAGATCTGACCTTGGAACTTTTTTCGGCATCTCCTGATGTGCAGGGTCAGGGGCACTGACTCCACCTGTATCCCTCACCACCTTCCTCTTTTACCTCAGCTCTCATTTGCCACCTGAAATAATGAGTCGTGTTTTTCTGTGGCTCTGATCTCCTGGATAACGTTCTATAATAGGTAGTAATCTTTTTTCTATAATTGTTCTTCCTTACCCTTGTATTAGAGTATCCTTTGTGATACCTTTAGTATTGTTACAGCTGCTGTTATTGTATTAGAGAAATATCATTTACACTTTCGGGCATGTGTCTTTGCTTATGTGTTATTTACACAGTTTTCTTAGGATACTGTTTTGTACTGGTTAAAATAACTTTTTGGTGTACAGTGTTAGAATAACTTTAAGGTGTATTTTACAGTGTGCAGTTTTTCATAGTGTGGACTGTGTATATATGTTGGATAAAAGTTTTTAAAAATATGATCAGGTGGACACAAAATTCCACCTCAGGATCCTCATCACTTGTCTGTTTTGTTTTTTTTTGGTTGGGATCTGAGTATTTATTGTTGGATTGTGACAAATGCAAACAATTTGGCAGTAGAGCCTTGCAAAGTCATAAGGACAATTTAGTTTTAAAAGGGTTGGTCCCTCCTCACAGTCAAAATCCTCTTCCCTGCTAAGGTATCAGAAAAGCAGAAGGAAAGGGAGAAAGAGACAGGAAAGAAAAGGAGAAAGAAAGAAAGAGAAAAAACATAGAACAACAGAAAACATTGTACAATTCCCAGGAAAGTGAAAAGAAGCATTCTCCCAACCTGTTAAGTCACTCAGGTGTGGCAGAAAAAAATTCCTAAAGTACCTGATCTGACAACTTCAAGTATTTGATCACCATCTCTAAAGATGAGGTTCTCACTGGGTCCAATGAATAGTGTCCTCGCTTGTACTCACCAATATTCCATTAATCCAGACAATCGACAGCTTCCTCAGTGGCTTCCTCCTCCAAGTCATCTAGGTCTTCAAGTAGCCTTCCTATGGCCAAAGTGGACAGAATAATGCAGAGATTCTTGAGACAACAGATTCAGTTGGAGGTGATCCTGGCTTCATCCCTTAAGATGAATCTGAGCTATGTTCCAGCCATTTTCCCCCATTCCAAAGCTCTGCTGCCGAACCCGCCCTCAGGTTGGCATTCCTTGGATCCAACTATCCCGGAGGTTACTCCTTTGGCACCAATAGCTCATCCAGCTTTGACACCATCCATGGCCCTCTCACTTGATGTTGGAAGGAGACGTGACTGGGAGCCAAATTATTGAAGCTGGGGGCCCTGAACAGAGATTGGTTTTGAAGTTATAGGCTCCATCTCTTCCTTTGGGTGCTTTAGCTCTCAATTGCTTGGCTCTGAGATTGGCTTCGGGGTTAATTCAATTCACATCCAGGAGGGAATTATTGACTCCTATTTGTCAGATGGACATTCCAGATCCAATCTCAGGCTCAACCTTTGAGGCCTTTGGAAGGGTTCTCTCAGCCAGAGAAGAGTTTCCTTCAGCTGGTATCAATCCAACGTCACACAAGAACTATTTCTCATTATGGCCATTCTGCTCCACAGGACAGTCAGCCTCAAAAGCACTAGGGGAAGTGCTCTATTTGAGCTCCCAATCAGATTCTGAACTACCATTTAAGACCCACAACAACAGGTTCCAAGGAAATGGACATGCAGGTGGAAGCACATAGATTTGTCCCCAGAATCAGTCACTGAAGAGGCAGACTTTGATGAAAGGGAAGGCTCCCCCAGATTTCCTTTCAAAGACATCACTTCTGGTGAGATCCTTGAGCTACTAAAAATGGAGAGGCTGTTGGTCCACCAGTGTTTCTTCCCAGGAGGAGACTGTGTTCCTGAAACTTTTGGGGATACTTCATCTATTAATTGGGTGGGCCCTCCTTCTGACCACCTCATAAATCTTACAACTCAGAAGGTGTATAAGGAATCTGACACCACAGAGACTATTTTGAAGAGACCTGACAAGATACTTTCAGCACCTAAGGAAGCAGTCGGTGGACACATCTCCTTACACCCATCTACCTGGCAGATCATCAGATAGTCACCAGTGGATACAGAATATCCATCATGGAAAAATCCAAACTGAAGATGAGGATTCCTCAAGTGCTCCCCATCACTTGGAATATGCAGAAGCAGAAGTCAACTCTGTGCTATAAAAAAGAGACATCTAATAGGTCCCACCAGACAAGATATGATTCAGGCTCTAATCAAGGCTCTTTTTGGTTCAAAAGAAGACAGCATAAGGCCTATTCTGGACCTCAGTCACCAAAATCCTTTTGTGAAACTTTTGGTTCAGTCCATTCTTCCTTTGCTGGAAAAGGACTTCTGGATGTGCTCAAAGACCTTTAGAATGTTTACTATCATATAAAGATAGGCAATTCAGGAGGTTTCTCCGTTTTAGGCTGGGAGCCAATCACTACCAATTCAGGGCTATGCCATTCAGTCTCACCACTTCTCTCTGAGTGTTCACCAAGTGCATGACTGCAGTCACAACCTTTTTGCATCTCAAAGGGTTCTGGTTGTTCACATATTTAGATGATTGGCTCCTCACTGCATTGTCACAAAGGACAGATTATTTGCTTCAGTTGCTCAACCTTTTGGGTATGACAGGGATCTTCTCCAAAAGCCAACTAACCCAGTTCAGTCTATTGATTTCATCAGTTGTCACCTAGATACCTCCTTACAGACAGTCTTCCTTCCAAAGAGCAGAGCAAATGTTGTCAGACAGATCACCTATCAGGTAATTTCTTGCATGACTCCTCCAGAAAAGTTAACTTTGAAACTTCTAGGTCTGATGGCTTCCATGATACATCTCATCAAATTTGTTCATTTTCACATGAGAGTTCTACAATAGACTCTTTCCTTCCTACTTCTTCTTTCGGCTTTTCTCGGTTAGGGGTCACCACAGCGGATCACCTGTCCACTCATGATTGGCAGTGGAGTTTTATGGTGTCAAGTTGCCAGCCCAGCACCCAACCTTCCATGGAAGGCACACACAAGCACGCACTCATGCCTAGGACCAATTTAGAGTACCCGATCCACCTACAGCATGTCTTTGGGATGTGAGAGGAAACCAGAGCACTAGGAGGAAACCCACATGACCACAGGGAGGACATGCAGACTCTGCACAGAAGGCACCCCAGCCAAGGATTGAACTGAAGAACATCTTGCTGTGAGGTGGCAATGCTAACCGCTGCACCACTGAGGCCACCCTAATGGACTCTTTCTGTCCAATGGTCTTAAACCGTTCAATCTATGAAAATTCCCATCAGAATTTCCAGTATATGCAAATCTCACATATGATGGTGGACTCACTCTCCTCACCTTCTGGCAGGAAATCTCTTTCTCTACCTTCATAAGTGGAGATTGTCACCATGGATGTTTCCCCTTTAGGATGGGGGAGCATTATAAAGCAAAGATTGTTGAAGGTACCTGGCCCCATTTGGATGCTCAATCTGACATCAATGTCCTGGATATGACAGTGATCCTTAATGAGCTGCAAAAACTTCAAGACTCTCTATCAGTGGGTGTGATAACTATCCAAACAGACAGCATGTCTGTAGTTTGGTATATTAACAAACATGTAGGAACAAGATCATACACCCTTTGTCAAGATGCCATGAAGATGTAGCAGTGGGCTTTCACCTCTCATCAATTTCTGATAGCAATGTACATTCTGAGGAAAGCCAATGTTCTAACAGACAGTTTGAGCAGACATATGAGTTTATCCTTCTTTCTCATGAGTGGTCCTTCAAACAAGCAGTGGCGTACAAAATTTTCAGCTGCTGGGACGAACCTTGCTGTGATCAGTTTTGTTTTTAAATGTAGAAGTTATTTTGCTCTTCTCCATCCACAGGGATAACCATCGAGGGATGCTGTAATCCGTCACTGGTCTCCAGACTTCTGTACATTTCCCCCTCTTCCCCTCATACCAAAATTAATTTAGAAAGCAACTCAATGCAAAGCAAACATGATTCTCATTGTCCCATTTTGGCCTTGACAAGTATGGTTTCTGTCTCTATGGCCTCACCTGCTTCTGTTCATCCCATCCCTCCAGGCTCCTTCTCCCAGACCTTTTAACTCTCAAACTGACCGCATGGTTACTCCAGTTTTAATGATGGCCAGTGATGACTGGTATTTAGATCAGATAGTCCACATCTTGATGTCTTCCCAGGGACCAAGCACTGGAAAGATATACAGTAGTAAATGGAAAAGATTTTCATGTTGGGCTTCCAATAAAGGCATAGATCCCTTTTTTTACTTCTCTTCCCCACATCTTAGCATTTTTATCAGAGCTGTTCCATAATGGGTCTAGCTTCTTTACTATTAAAGTACAACTGGCTGTGATTTCTAGCTTTAATGTTGGCCAGAACATCACACCTATAGCAGCTTAATGTTACTAAGGCCTTTCTTAAACATACTTTCCTTCTGAGATCTCCTATCAAGGATCCTATGTCCCAGTGGGACATTACATTAGTGCTTCAAGCTCTCACAAGAAATCCATTCAAGCCAGCCACTACAGTGGATTTAAAATTCTTATCCTGGAAAACCTTATTCTTGGTAGCAATTACATCCACCAAGAGGATTTTAGAGCTACAGGTGTTATCCTTTAAACTGCCTTTCTTGGTTTTCTACCAAGACAAAGTATCCTTGAGGCCTAATCCTTCCTTTATCCCCAAATTGGCAACCAAATCTAATCTGCACAGTTGATTTATTTTCTGGTAGGTATTTTTTTTCAAATGTCTTTAACAAACAGGAGCAGGTCCATCACTTATTGGACATCTATAGGCAGCTATGATTCTATTTGCATAAAACAAAAGAAAGCATACAATTAGACCAGCTCTTTGTGGCATTTTCAAAAGCAAAAGTGGGTCATGGAGTAATAAAATCCATGCTAAGTGGCTGTTGATTGCATTCCATACATGTATGATCAGTAGAGAAAGTCATTATCAAAAAAGATCACAGCATACTCAACAAGGTCAATGTCAACTTTTCTATTTATTTCCCTTTTTTATTTTGACATTTGTTAACCAGGTTAGTCTGACTGAACAAAAGCCCATTTTCAGAGGAAATCCAGGGAGAAAAGCTCCATAATTAAAAATGACATGCATGAAACTTAAATAGTTAACATAACTATACAAAGTGTTGTGAATATATCTTAAAAATTTAATATAATTATATAAACACTCATACATATAAATTATTTAGAAAAATTGCAGCTAGGTATATACAGTATAAAATAAGAGTACAATTCATTAAAAAAGAAATCAAACATTAGTTAGAGATAGAAGTTAAGCTAGGATACACTGTTAAAGTAGGAATGGGTTTGGGGATGGAGCAAGGTCAAGATCATTTATTTAATTTCATGGCAAGAGCAAGTCCCAGAGTTAAGCACGTGGTCTTTTAAGAGTCCTTTGAAGCTGTTTGAATAGTTCTTAGGGACAGAATGAGTTTGTTCCAAGAGTTGGCAACAGAGTAACTATACAGAAGTTTGCCAATAGTTTTTTGGGGCTTGTAGTTTTCCAGGAGGTGTTGGTCAGAGTTAAGAAGACTGTGATTAGGAGAGTAGAGATGAGATAATGGCTGAGAGAGCTGAGCAAGAGGTAAGTTCATTTAGGATGGTGTGAGCTGGGTGCAGTTGATAGAAGAGGAGGAGTTGTTGAAATTCAGACCACTGAAGTTTTTTAAAGATAATTAGTGGTAATAAATATGTATTAGATTCCTGGCATTGGACTAATAACAGTAAAACAACATTTAGATCATATAGTACAATTCTCTAAAGGTAATACTATTCTTGCTGGAGATTTTAATTGCATCTCAGATATAAAATATTCTAGTACTAATGGCAAAAGAAAAATCTCAGCAATAGCCAAATTATTGAATGAATTCTCAGATTCATACATGCTGAAGGATATTAATAACTTTGCATATAGTAAATTATTATTTTATACATTCTAATCTCACATAGACATAATTCATATTCAAGAATAGATAGGGTATTAATTTCTAATAACCTGACTGATTCCTTATTAAACTCAAATGTGATTTTATGTCCTCTTTCAGACCATAATTGCATAACATTTGATGCTATATTAAATTCTACATTTAATGTTCATATTAAAAGGATACATGCGTGCATAACTAAACTAAAAGACTTCACTAATTTCATTTCTATAGCAGTACAAACTTTTATTTAACTTAATAACACACAGGGAACCTCTGAAGTATATATCTGGGATGCTCTAAAAGCTTACCTATATGGTAAAATTATTGACTGGTATAAAAAGAAAATAATTTCATGGGATAAAGAAATCCAAGATATACAAACAAAGTTAGATACTTTAAGACTTGATGTTTCAAGAAATCCAGATAAGAAAGCTACAATAAATAAAATAAATACTTTGAACAATAAGTATATGGAAATATTAAATCATAAAGTCATGATTAATCTGGAGAAATATAAACTTCTATATTTTTCTATAAATCCTAGAGCTATGACTATTCTAGCTAACAAAACTAAAAGCTTAAATAAATTTAATCAAATTAATGAAATATATTCTCCAACAAAAAGAAAAAAGGTATCTGATTTACCAAATATATTAAGTGAGTTTAGAGAATTTTCCTTAAAACTAAATCAATCTAATGCCATGATTAATGGTACAAAAGGTATTCAATCATTTATCAATAACACAAAGAACAGACTATCAGAAACACAAATAAAATTAATAGATAAACAAATATCTTTTAAAGATATAAAAGATCAAATTGGTAAACTTAAGCAAAATAAAGCTCCTGGTAATGATGGTATCATTTCTGAAATCTACAAAGTTTTACCTGCCAAAGCTTTAACTTTGTTACACACAGTATTCAATATAGCTCAAAATAATAACATTATATCCCCTTCTTGGAAGTATACATTTATTTCTCCCATACTAAAGCCCAATAAAAATCCTACAAAATGTTCTTCATATAGGCCTATTTCATTGTTAAATACAGACTATAAAATGTTCATGTCTATTTACGCTGACAGAATCAAACATTTTTTACCCTCCCTGGAGACATGGATCAAATAGGCATTATAATCAATAGAACTTCCTATGATAACATCAAACGAACAATAACTTTAATTGAATCAGTAAAATCTTAAAGGATAATTTAACTCTAGTCAGTTTAGATATCAACTGTGCTTTTGACTCAGTTAATTGGGAATATCTTTTCATTTTACTGAAGGAGTTAAATTTCTCTAATAGCTGTATTAATCTTATTACTCAATTATATAATGGAAGTCAAGCCTACATAAAAATTGGTACAAATGTATCCCAGAACATACCTATTGTAAAAGGAACCAGGCAAGGTTGCCCTTTATCTCCTCTTTTGTTCACATTAATTATGGAACCTTGGGCAAACTTAATAAGAGATAATAGTATACAAGGTTATAGATTACACTTCAATGAAATGTCAAAAATCCAAATGCTTACTGATGATTTATTAATTAGCATTGGTGGTACTAATCCCACCTTACAAAAAATGTTCAAAAACATGGATATATTTCAAAACAATTCTGGTCTTACTTTTAATAAAAATATAACTCAATTCCTTCTAATTGGCTCAAAAAGTTATAATATACAAGATGAATATAAAAATATATACCTCAATCTCATCAAATAGCATATTTAGGTATAATTATAATAATTAATATTAAAGACATTTTACACCTAAATTATAGTAAAAGTATAACTATAGAGAGTTTAATAAGTAAATGGAACAAAATTCTATTCACAATGGATGAAAATGTTCTATTATGAAGATGAGATTGCGTCCAAAAATATTATACATAATACAATCTATATCTATTCCCCTACAAACTCTTTAATTAAAAAATTTAACACGCTGATTAAAAAAGTTTTATGGCATCCAATAAAGCCTAGAATTGCATGATCCTATCATATGTATAGTTGGGAAAATGGAGGCATATCTTTACCAAATCTAGAAATTTATTCAATCTCATCAGTAATTGAAACAATTGTCTATCTTATAGATGGAGAGTATTTAGCAAAATGGAAATAAATTATATTAAATTTATCTCAGAATACTAAAAATAAAGTTAATATCCATCTATCAAAACTAGTAAATAATTCATTTATATGGAATTTAAGAGATTACTTTTCCAATTATTTCACTCAAGTGTTTAAATCTACTTATGTAATTTTAATTCTAAAGGTCTTTAAGAACTATGTATTTAGGTTTAGAATCTTCGAGAATTGGTTGTTTCTCATCTTCCCTATTACCTACACACAAGGGATAATTCTTTCTATAGATTATTTTAAAATGTCACTATTTAAACAAAAACATTTAATGTTTTGGCATCAAATGATAAATAAGAATGAGGCAAAATCTATTAATACTCTTGTAGATTAATATAATCTTAATACTTTACTTTGGTTAGATTTGCAAGAGTTTAGAAAATATATTCTAGATAAACTAGCTCTAATTCCCTTAAATGCTAAGTATTCAATACCCAAACTTATTCACTATTTGATTTTATATACCCAAAACAATTCATCAGTTAAAAAGAGTATATCATATATTTACAAAGCAATTAAACAAGATCTAGATGTATATTCAGACAGCTTTTGGAATATATTTTCTGTAATCAATAATTTTATTCCCTCAGAAAAAGACAAAATTAATTTCTTTCAGTCAGCCAGCAAAACCACTTCTTCTCTTAAATGGAGAATCTTCACATGGAGATTTTTTACATAAATCTTTTCTCACTACACAGAAAATGAGTAAGATAACTAAACAAGATATTGTTTGCTGGAGATGTAATGCCGAAACAAATATTGATTGGGATCATATATTTTATGACTGTTCATTGTTAAAGAAATTTTGGGAAGAAGTTAATATTTTTTACAGGCAATTTTTACAGACAATTTTGTGCTCACCAAATCACTTGTATTACTCAACACACCTATTCCAGACTGTATAAAGAAAAGCAAATATTCTTTGCTCTGGTCTTTATTGTTCATTGCCAGGAAAACAATTACAAAAAACTGGAAGTCCTCATCTATTCCCTCATTTAAAGAATTTAAAGGTCTTCTCTTGAAAATATCTAAGTTAGAAATGTTGACTATTAAATCTAAATCTACTAGGAATACAAATTTATATTACAAATGGGAAAACACACATGAACTATTAGCTAAAGAACTAGATAAATGATTAATGCAGTAATCTTTCTTTTTTTTTTCCTTTTTCCCCTAATCTTTTTTTTACAAAAATATTAATTTAACTGATCCTGTTATTTGATCTACAGTGAACATCATTGTATATAGTTTTTTGTTATTATAGTTATTGTATCAGTGCTTTCTCTTTTTAAATATTGTACTTCAAAAATTCTTGTTCAATCTTTTTCAAAATATTTGTTCATTACAATAATGTTTTCAATAAAGCTGTTTAAAAAAAAAGATAAGTAGTGGTGTGAGTGATAGGGTAGATTTGCAGCAAATCTAGCAGTCTTTTATGTAATTTCTACCTAGGTAGTAGGTAGGCCTGTGCAAGATAGACTTTGAATTCTTGTGAGAGAAATTTTTTGTTACTATAAAGCAAGCCTAGTTTTTTTTTTTTTTTATGTATTGTTGTATGTGTAGGCCCACTTTTAGTTGATCATCAATTATTACTCCTAGTAGTTTTGTATGGGGGTCGGCTTTGATGATTGTGTTATTATGAAGTTATAGTGGAGGTAGATTTGTGATGAGAGAGCTTTGGGTAGGAAGAGGAGGAGTTTGGTATCATTTAAATTCAGATGGAGCTGGTTGCTAGTTAGCCATCTTTCAGCAGAGAGGAGTGATTCATGGGTTAGGGTGAGATCCTGGGAAAGGTTGTCAGAGGAGGAGATTATAGTAGTGTCATCTGTATATTGTATTAGAGTGGAGTTAGGGACTGTTGTGTAGAGGTTGCTAGTGAAGATGTTGATAAGTAGAGGTCCAAGAATGGAGTCTGGAAGGACCCCTGTTTGGACTAGGAGGAAAGGGGAGCAAGCAGTATGCCACTTAACTGACTAAAGATTGTTAGAAAGGTAGCTAGAGAACTAGGAAGCAGCAGAGTTGGAGAGATTGAGGTCTGATAGTTTCGACAGAAGTTTGTTGTGGGGGACAGTGTTGAAGACTTTAGAGAGGTCAAGGAATAGGCAGGAGGCTTGTTTGTTATTGTCTAGGGTTTTGGAGATAGAGTGAGTGAAAGATAGTGTGGTTGCTGTGCTATGGTTAGGATGGAAGCTATGTGTTGTGTAGGGGTTAGAAGGTTTTCCTGAAGGAGATTATTTAATAGCTGCTTGTGTATACATTTTTCAAGTATTTTTGATAAGGGAAACACAATGGCTATAGTCACAAAGTTAGAGGGGTTGGTGGAGTGCCCTCCTTTGTGTAAGGGAATGGTATATAATTTCTTCCGGATGTCAGGGACTATGGATTCTTTGATAGATCTATTGATTATTATGGAGATGGGATATGCAATGGAGATTGTGGCAAGTTTTAGGAAGATGGGAGGTAGTTTGTCAGCAGATGGGGAGCATGCTTGGAGTTTGCTTAGCAGTGATTCTATATATGCAGTGGAGATGGGTTTTAGTGAGAAAGAGGTAAGTTGGGTTGATGGAGAGGGTGAGGTGGAGTTAAAGTTAAAGGGTCTATATTATATAAGTGAAGCATTAAAATGTTGACTCATCTTTGATCGACCCCTATTTCTTGAAACCGCATAACATCGAACCCTCAAATCCCTGATTTCTTTCCAAGGGAAAGAAACTGGTAGCTGAAACACACACTGCATTACAACAAACACTATTAAAGTGGGGGGCTTCTTTCCCCACATCCCCCAATGTGGGGGGCTGTGCCCCTACACACACCCCTAACTAAATACACTAACTCTGAGATCACATTACAGTCGGGAAAAGGGCAGATTTAAAAGAATGGCCAACTAATTTCTTTCCCTTGGAAAGAAATCAATGATTTGGCCGTTCGATGTTGTGCAGCTTCAGGAAATAAGGGTCGATCAAAGGTGAGTTGACATTTTAATGCTTCATTTATATAATATACACCCAGTGAACAATGGAGTTGTCTTTCTGAATTAGGTTTTGGATGGATTCAATTAAGAGGGAGTTGAGAAAGGTGGCAGTTTCAGTGGCAGAGCTATTGGGGCAGGGGTTAGGAGTGGAGGGATTAACTGAATGAAGTATTTTGTTGATTGCATTCCAGAATCTTTGGTGATTGGAGTGGAGGTAGGTAGTGGCTTTAGGATGAAGTTTTTCTTGTCATAGTTGACTTGTTTTTTGGTATAGTTGCAGAGTTCCTTGCATTTGTGTAGGTCAGTAGGAGATTTGGTTTTGAGTCAGTTTCTCTCATGTGAATGAGAGACCAAGTGGATTGTGAAAGCCATGGGGCAAAGTTAGCCTTTATTTGTATTTTCTTATGGAAGCCAGGGAGTTTAGAGTGTCTACGAAGATGCTGTTTAATTTAGAGGTAGTTTCTTCCAGGGAGAGGTGGTGTAGGAAGGACCAGTTAATACAGGAAAGTGATTAGTTAAAGATATCTGGATTGAAGTTGGAAAATTTGTGACTTTCTTTGTATGTATGAGATTTGCACAATTGGAAGGGGTGTCTTTGAATTTAAGTGGGAAGATGGTCACTTAAGGTATCTGGTAGAGTTTTGAGATTGTGGTAAAGGTTGGGATTACATGAGAGTATTCAGTCAAGAGTGGAACCAGAATTACTGTGTTTGTTTAGATGGGTGGGGGTAGTGATTAGTTGGGGGAGCCATAAAGGTTAATGCTAGAGTTAAGTGATTCAGTGGTTAGTGTTTTCCGATTGATGTTGATGTCACCCAGTATTATAGTTTCATGGGTTATGACTTGCGAGATCTGATCTAGGAGAGAAATAACTCAAGGGTAGAGATGGTGTTGCCTGGAGGGATATAAATGGAAGTGATGGCTAGTTTTTTATAGTTGTTGAGTTTGCAATTTACTATTAGGATTTTGGCAGGTGAAAACTGGGAAGTGCGATTGGTTATGGGGAGAGGGAGAGTAGGTAAGAGTAGGAAAATAGCCACCCCTACCTCTTTTTAGTACATCTATCAGAGCAAAAGATATTATATCCTTGGGGATGAATTTCATTGTCAGAGATGTGTGGTTTCAGCCAAATTTCAGAGAGAGAGAGAGTAAGGATGTCAGGAGAAATTTCAACAGTTTTTCAAAAATGATTACCCACAGATGAAATATGTGCATCAGCCATGTGGTTGACAGTTCATATATTTGTGTCTCATTATAAATTGGATGTACAATCCAAGTCTTGCTCCTCCTTTGACTCTACGGTGCTCAGAAATGTCCTTCCTTGAGCCACCCAAGATTACTGTAGGTGGGGAATCAGTCCCAGTGGTTGAAAATGATGAAAATGGACAACACTAGATACAAAAGTTCTAGATACAAAAGTTATGCACTTACCATAACAATAGATCCATGTTGTCGAATTGTCATCTAGTCCAACATCCCTCCCTCCTTTCCCCTTCCAAATTGTCGTATTCTTTCATGGAAACTGAGCTGATTCTGTAACAGGTCTACCCTTTAGCTCATTATGTTTAGTGCTGTCATTGTGTGATATTGTTGTCATGCTGTAGGCAAACTCGATCTCAGGTAAAAGAGGAAAGTTTTGGGGGATTATGGGTAGAGATCGAATCAGAGTCCCAGATCTCTGTATTTGGAGGTGTGTAGACCAGATCCAAGGTCAGATCTGACACCCAATGGTTGAACTAGACAAAAATTGGACAACATGGATTTGCCATTATGGTAAGTACATAATTTTATTTTTTTGGGTTAAAGGCCTTTTTCTGTTGAAGTCCTCTAATGTATTTTAAAAGGGATGAAAGTGATTAACTAATAAAGTATATTTATACATAAACATGTGTTACTTTTCAGCGATGTAGGTTGGTTAACTTAATTTCTTGCACATTTGCTAGTATGCACTTTTCCTTGTGTTCCAATTCTGTTACTTATAATTTGACATTCAGAAACACAGGTGAATGTTTAACATGAAAGGGATAGGTTATTTAAAAATATAGGTGGGACCTAGGACACTTTACAACTGTATGCATTTCATCCTTGTAAGGGCACTGCTTAAAACCTCATAGAAACTGAAAATAAAGAAATCTGTATGACATAACATGAGATTGCAGTCACTGACACCAATCCTCTGTGCATTACCAGTCTGAAAGTTACCTACATCTTCAAAGTGGCAATACACAGGTTTTCAAAGACAGTCTAAGCCATGGTGGTGCAGTGGTAGCGCTGTTGCCTCACAGCAAGGGGTTCTCCCATTCGATTCTCGGCTGGAGTGCCTTCTGTGTGGAGTCTGCATGTCCTCCACACAGTTGAGTGGTATTCGAAAGACATGCGCGAATGAGCATGCCTTAGTTGAAGGTTGGGCGTCGGGCTGGCACCTCGGCACCATAAAAATCAACTGCCATTCATTAGCGGACCGGAGTTCTGCTGTGGCGACCCCTAACCAGGAAAAGCCGAAAGAAAAACAAACTGATTAAAATGAGTATCCTTCCATGTAAACACTGCTGCCACTTCACTCTCACCACTGTACAAATGATGATATTTATGTCTCTGAAGTCACAAATTATTGTGTATGACAAAATAAAAAAATCTGATGTGCAGTACCTCAACAAAACATACTTTAACCTGAGAAGAAATGCATATGATAAAGAACAATATGACACTTTTTCATTCAAATGCAAGGTATGAACTCATATTAAATACCAAATTACCAGTTTTTAGTAATTATATCACACAAGGGCATTCAGTACATGCATTCTTAGAGGCACCATTTCAGCCGAATACATTAAGCAAAACAGTTTAAATTGTGAATATTATTTATGTTATGCCTTAAGACTTCACTAAACAGGAGTCAGTGAGCACTCAGTCAGTCACTACTTTTACAAATAATGAGTAACTGTTGTGAAAAAAAATATTTTAAGGTGAGAGACAATGTACGATGAGCAGTGACAGCGACCATGCACCACACAGCATAGCCCACAGATATTACTGAAGTCATGAATTATACTCAAGGGCTTTTTACAAAAAAGTAAACAGTAACCTGAATGTCATGGTCCATAGATCTTCTGGACTAGATGCCGCCTCTTCACCTGCACACCTATATAACATGCACAAGCCTGCTGCATGGGGTACCTTACTACTGCTTCTGGCTGGTTATCATTAGTTATAGTGGGATTGAAAACCTGCAATGACAGCATGGGTCACTTCACCACCAGACTGGTGCACGATTATGTTATGCAGAATGCAACATGTAGTAAACATCCTGCACACAGTAGTTGTGTCATATGGGAGGTCATCTCCAGAATCATCAAGGCAGCTGAAACAGCTCTTCAGGAGGATGAAGAACCTCTAGATGACAATATGGGTCTGAGATACAGATGTGTTGTAGGTCACTTGTGCAGCTCCACTTGAATTTCTCACTGGTGACATGAGCCATGGCTTCAGTGGATATCCAGCATCACTTGAAAGAAAAAAACAGAGTGAGGGATAGAGAGAAAGACAAAGATAGAAAAAAGTGGGAAAACAAAGGAACATTTATATATTATTCAGCAATACATTTTACTATGAATAACTACTTAAATACATTGGGAAAAGTAAAAAAAAGTAACTTACCAAAAAGATGACCACTGGGACACCTACCATGCAGGAAGAGGTGGTTCAGTGAGCTAGTATGACAGATATGGGAACTGTGTGCATTTCTAGGATGCTGGGCAGAGATATTGGCGTGGCACTGCTGTTGATGGAATGATAGCCCTTCCTATTGAATGAACGCTCACCCCATGGACCAGGTGGGGCAGCCCTATTTGCAACATAGGTGCAATCTATTGTACTGAGTACCTTAGGGAAATGTCACCCCATAAAAAGTCCACATAGTCCTGGCTTAGTCCTGAGGTGACACTGGGAAATAGATGTGCTGATACACACACATGTCAAAAGTACATCCAGGAAAAGCTGCAATATCCTCTATGCAGGAGTCTGTGAGATCCCCACTGTATCCCCAGTCTGTGTCTGGAAGATCCCCATGGCAAATATAACAAGGGGCATACATACTGTATTATCTGCAGGGGTAAGATGTCCACACATTTCTCCAGTACCCCTATAGGGTTCATACATACTCACCAAGAATTTTATACTCACCTTATCCACTATGAACCTATCTAGTATCTTCTGATTGTCAAATTTATTGAGTTATCCTCTGCCTATAGCTCACACTTTTTGATTGGCGAGTGCTGCTTTGCTCAAGATGTTTTGGCTTAGCCAACACAAGCAGCTCACACCTGAAAATAGCTAGTTTAGCAGCAAGTGACGGCATTTTCATGGATTGTAAGGTAAACAGGATTGGTGAGACTGTTCCTTATATAACTATAACATATCTGCAGATGGCGTGGAAAAGCAAGAAAATTCCAATTTGAATTACAAATAGGGGAGAGAATGCTTCATTAGCATATGCTGGGTTGCATCATTCCTCATATTTATCTCATTATGACTTCACTTGCTTAAGCTTATTTGCAGCCAGTGTGTGTTAACATACATTACCTCTACTAATTGCAGTTGAGCTGTGTTCAGTCACAGACAGAGCAGATAGCCTTAACACATCCATGTAAAGACTATGGATATCATCCTTAGTGTTTAGATTTACTTGTTGCAGTAGCTATTTTGCTTATAATTATATTTTTATGTTCATTTTGTGCACTGTTTTTTGAAAGTTAAAAATTTTCTCTGCCGGCCCTATTGCTTTGTCCTGTGGTAGCTTGATAAACAGTTCACTGTTGCCTGATGACATGTTACTTTCACAACTTTTCCTTTACAATTTTCTGATTTAATCAAATAATAATTTATTATGATTTTCAGCCTTTGATTTCACAATTATTTCAGGCTTAGGTCTATAGGATTTGATAAGAAAAGTAAGCAGATTATCAATACTTGTTTATATAAGGACAATAATTGTCAAAGTAAAATAGGGACTATTTTTCTTGGGTTAACTTAATTTTTGTGATTGTTCTATTTTTTTTGCTGAATGTGTGTCTTGCTCATGCATGTTCATGAATGGAGAAGTTAGTAAAAAATCATGAAACTCATTGGTAGTATTCTGAGCATATGATATGGGTTATTGAGGAGTCTGCTTTCATAAGTATGTCATTTACTGCATCATACTTTCCAATGGAAAAGTTTAGAAAAGATTATTTATTTATGGGAGAATTTGGCTTTACTGTCAGAATGCATTTTTGACCCATCAGGAAACTTCTTTCCTAAACCTTCAGTGATATGACTTATCAAACAGCAGATTCCTACATAGCCCACACAAAAATAAATGTGAGTGTGTGTGTGTGTGTGTGTGTGTGTGTGTGTGTGTGTGTGTGTGTGTGTGTGTGTGTGTGTGTGTGTGTGTGTGTGTGTGGTATGTATGTAATGTTTCTGTGTCCTTACCAATCTTGTTTAGTTGTTCTGTTAGGGAAAGGGATGTCAGTAAGGTAATGTGTCATTCTGAAGATAGGAGGAGTGGCAGAATTAGCACATATGAGTAAGGTGGTACAGAGGGGTGAAGATGGCTTACTTCAGGGTGCTTGGTATAAGCAGTCCTCTAAATCCATGATTTGAAGCTGCCTTTTGATACTGAGGCATATTCATAGAAGTTTTCTATGTCTCACATTATCCCAGCCAGTGCAACATGGCTAGAACTTGGACTTTATGTTTTTCCATATCCAAATATCTTTCCAAAAATTGACTATGTGCCAGTTTCATTACTAGCTGTGTTAAGTGTTTAAGTACAAGCAGTTGGTGTACTGTTTCTCCACTTTATCTGGGCACACAGTACAATAAATTATTCTGAAGCTCAAAATAGGAGTGGGATGGAAAAGATATGGCAGATTTATCTCCTACCTAGCACCTGGATATATTCTCCCTTCTCTGCTCAGAGTATCATCCTCTCAGCAGGTCTTATTAAAGGTCCGTCTCCTCATCTATAGATCAAAGAGATAAGAGACCCTGCCTGTTCTCTCACTAAGGCTAATAGCATGATATGTCAAAAGACCCACCTTCCTCCTAAGACAGACGATGACTGCAAGGTGGGCACTGTCACCCCCTCATCCACTTTTACTAAACAGCTCCAGCAAGTGCTGGAATATGCACATGCCAGGTGTACCAAACATATTCTCAAACTAAATGAAAACACTGCAGAATAGTAAAATTTGGTTTCACATGTTATAAATGTTCATACAAACCTAGTTATGAGACTTAGGAACTTATGTGGACAGTCTCTCTCTCATTCAATAATCATGTTTCCACAACAAAAGAAATCCTTCTGGCCAGCTTATAATTCCAAGGAAATGTCTTCATGATCAAAAGAAGTCATAATACCACTGTAGCCTTCCTTTATCATGCCCATCATTGAATACAGTCTTCCCTTTGAAATGTACATATCCAAGCATATCACCCATCTTGAAAGGCTTCACAGATTTCTAACCAACTACATTAAAGGCCTTAAATCCTCTAACTATCCCATCAGGTTAGCACAACTACTCAGTAGCCTACCAGCTGATCCTAAGTGACCTGTATTTCACTTTTTCATTATAAAAAAACTAATCCTATGTAACCTCCTACTTCTATACAAAACCAGTAGCTATACAAACACCAACACTAATATCCAAAATTCACATGAACCATAAACAAAACTTTCTGGAAGAATAGGTTTCTCCATCAAGTTATTCCCAGCTTATAAAAATAAGTTAACCATGACAGGTCAAACAAAGTACCACTTTGGCTAGCTTTAAGATTTGTTTTGATGACTGAATGGGAAGACACAAACATACACAACGGTTATTATGTACAGAGTTGCTTGATTTGGGAGGTGGCCACTATCAAGTACCTGAATGGGGGTGGGGGGGTGGGGGCAAGAACTTTGAAGTATGTATACTTAAAGGTGCATATGGCTATGCATACTATACTATGGTCAGCATTTTCTTGCTTAGCACTTTTCCTATGTCCTGTGTTTGTCTACTGCCTCCACAGTTCTCTAAAGTGAGGATCTTATCATTCCATGCATTAATCTGGGAATGACAGCACTGGGATGCACTACCTTCCCAAACCCAGTTTGTACTTTTATGTGTAGTAGAATAATGTTTCTTAGTACCATAAATGCGTACCACTTCTAATTATTTTCTTTTTGCGTACATACTGCCCCTTTTATGCATGTCTCCATACTGTTTTGAGCCTAACAACATTTGCATTTGTTTGCCATTATTTAAGACATGAACCTGACAATTGCACAGTAAAAGAATGTATGTATCAGATATTCTAGCAGATAATATATCTCATTGTATAGGTATGACATCATTAGCTGCATGCTTTCCAAAGGTCATAGTTGTGATAGGTATAACACTGTTCCTGTTACTAGTACAACAGCTAACCATGTGACCCTATTTTCCACATTTAAAACAGAGTATATCTACAGCTAAAAATGTTCAGTTGCTATCAGCATTTGACACAAGTTGTACTACAGGTCTAGACTATGCACTTCTGTGAATATCTGCATACCTCTCGACTGTACAGATTTTCGCTGAATGTCCAGATTTTTCCCCAATATTTTTGGTCTGTTTTTTATAAAATTGTGGTTTTCTGGCAAATTAGTGGCAAATCATTAAAGATCGAAGTTAGAAAATATTGACAGACATTTGGGTTCCAGACGTCATACCCCTCAGAAAATTCATGCTAATGCAAAACCTGTTATTCTATCAACTTTCTAAATTTGTAAGAGCAATATTTAAAAACTGTCCCTACATTTTGGGCCTTTATCACACTTTTGTTTATGGCTTTCTTCATATTTCTTGCTCTAAGATGTTGAGAGGTATGATGTTGTACCAGTCTTTCTTATAGGACAACAAAACGTTCAGAGTCTTTTGGGGCTTGTTTGACATACAATTGTTTTAATATATTTTTTTAAAGTAGCCAAAGATCTTTTGAATTTGTCATTTGCTTCATGTTATAGGTTCATAGGTGTACACCAGGCTAACAACCACTAGCGCCCTTATAAGCTTTGCCATGCAATCCAAATGTGACACACAAATTTGATTTATATTGGGGTGATTTACTGACTGCATCTGTCCATCAGAGACATAAGCACCATACCAGGAGTGAATTTCCTATTACCAATCCATTGACCCAAGTTGCATTTAAATACGGATAGGGAGAAGCCCTGTTTCACATGGATGGAGAGCCTGTTCCAGATAATGGAAATTCTCTGAGAAACATATCTGTCTCTCCAAAATGTCCTATTTATGTTGCAAGCAAAATTTAGGTCTTTTAATTTAGTTGTTCTGATGCTGTTTTGTGTATATGCTAAAGGTTCATCAAAACAGGGTCCAGGGATACCTTGCATGCCAGGTAAAGATCACTCCTCAGAAATCTGTATGACACTGAGTAAAGAGACAGGGCTTTGAGGTGATCAGTGCAAGACATTGTGTTTACTCCCTGTATTCTTTTTGTAAGGAAACTTTGCGGACATTCCAGTTGTTGCATGTGTCTGGTCAGGTACATACTGAAGGAAGCATTATACTATGCATTTCATCCTTCTATGATGGGTCTGAAGAAGGCCAAGTACAGTGGTATGATAGCATCTCTCGACTTGGATACCATGCCCTCGTTTATAAGTTCAGCAACATAGAATGATTTTCTTACAATCCTGGACATGTTGGTTGAAGGCTAGGTCACTATCTACATAAGTTCCTAGATATCAGATTAATGAATCAACTTTTGGGGGTGTTTTGTTGTTGACATATTTACTGGGGTTGGTAGACTTCCCAAAAGCTACTATAATGCATTTCTTGCATTGAGTTTTAAGCCATGGCTTCGGCACCAATTGTTTGTCTGTGTTAGACCTTCCTGAAGGGAGTTCTCATCTTGGAAGGATTCAATGGCTGCTCCCAGTTTGCAGTCATCTGCAAACTATGTTAGCCAGAGACCTTTGATATTGGTTTTGACATCCGTGAAGTACATACCAAAGAGGAGTAGGCCTAATGCCATGGGGTGGGGGGGGGGGTTGTTCCTTTGGGGAGGTGGCCTCACCAGTTCTAATCTCATGGGTCCTATCAGTGAGCCAGCTAGCTATCCAGCATGTTGTAAAGGGATTTGTACCTAGTTCCATAAGTTTGTTAGCAATGCCAAATCGAGTATTTTATTAAATGCTTTAGCCAGATCTAGGAAGGCAGTATGCACAGTTTTCCTCTCATCCATTGCCTTAGTGACCTTTTCAAATAAGTCCACCAGATTCAATAAGTATGATCTTCCTTTGACAAAGCCAAATTGGGATGGATCCAGTGTCTGGAGATTTCCCATGTCCTTGCTGATAATTTCCATAATAATTCTTAATATGGCTTTGCATGCAAATAAGACCAGTCAGATTAATGGGGGTGTCAAAGGAAAAAACTTCAAAGACCAATACACGTAAGGTTCAGTTAAGGCACTTTAATTTACTTGCAGCAAGGAGACAAAAACATGCAAATACAAGGATTTGTCTAACTACTAACAGGAAGTACGTTCACTCTTATACTGTTTTACAAGACATAGCCTTCTAAGCTGACGTAATCAAATACAACTTTAAGCATTGTTCTACAGCAAGTGTTACTTCAGATTTTCTGCTGACATGACTAGATTTGTGAGAACCTTTTTAGAAAAACAACCTGGCCTTGGTGACCAGTACTTCATTTACAAGCATCTATTGTAAACTGTTACTTTTCAAGGTACTTTTATAATACAGATACAAGCAAATGCTGATTGCAGTTTATATTTTCAAGCAGGCTTTGTCCTAATTATCCATTACTTCTACAGCTGTGTATGTTCTCATGGCACAGCGGAACTTCCTGTCTAAGTTTCATATAAGCAGTATTGTTCTATTCATTATTTTCCTAATGCAAGCAGAGATCATCTGCTTCTCAGTAAATTTCCAAGGCACAAGCAAGATTTAGTTGACAGTACAAGGTCAAAAGGCAACTGCAGTTTGTACAGCTTAGAATAAATGTGTTAACTCTTTTAGGCTCTGAATGCACTAAGCATATTACTAATACACACGTTAATACATATTTTTCTAACATTTCCCCCCATTAATACTTTTATTCTACTTTCAAAAATAAGCATAAACAGTTTGTTTTCTTCTCCTAACCTCTTCCACTCAGGATTTGCAGTTAAGAGAGTCATTCAGTTTAAACTTATGAAAGCATTTTCAGTCTTTTAACAGTTCTTCAAACTCAGTACTTTGATATAAGGTTTCAGAAACTGACATGTCTATAAGATCTTTAATCAGTCTTTTCATGCAGGGGATACCACAACAAACACATACTCCCAGTAGGTGCATACCTATACAAATGGCAACCAGGATGTTCATTAGGATGGTACCCCACCCCCCAAACCATTTCTGGAAAAAGTCCGTCAGTGGGTTTGGGCCTGGTTTGGTCATGGCCGACACTTGCTGAATCACCTCAAGATGATTGTCTATCTCGTGTTTATGGTCAGAAATATACAAACAGCATTCTTCTTGGATTAAAGCGCATGTACCACCCCTCGCCGCTAGGGTGAAGTCAAGAGCCATGCGGTTTTGGAGCACTACAGTTCTCATAGCATTCAGTTCATCAATCTCCAATTTGAGAGCAGAAAAAGTTGCGTTGCTCATTACTTCGAGAAGTTTCAACAGTTTTCTCAGCTCCCAGATTGATTTCACTGCTCCATATGCTGGTGATATGCCTGCCCACGATATAACGCTATCACTCAAGTCCATGTGTGTCAGTCCTTTGCCTAGGGAATGATGGTCTTTCCAACGTGCATCGATTCGTCCCACAGGATTCTCAGGTTTCTTGATGACCTCTTGGACATTTCGAATTTTCCCATGAGGCAAAACTGCAGTGTGTCGTATGGCCGGAACCAGGTAACCCAAAAAACAACTGCCAGACCAATTCTCAGGTAACCATTTGTATGCCTTTCTGCCACACACAAAATAACAATCCTCTACTTTAGTAGTAACCTTGCTATGAATGTACACTCGCCCTGCATGAAACATTTTTCTATCAATTATAGACAGCTGTTTATAAAGAACAGAATTATGTTTTACTTCAAGTGTTTTGTGCATCAATCCAAGAAATGAATCATAGTTTGTATTACAATAAGGATCTACTTTGTTTCCTTTAGTATAACATCTATAAGGAACAGTCACATTGCAATTGCTCCAACCCACCTGAACAGTATCATTTTTATAAAAACACACAGTTCCCTTTTGTGGAAAAGACAAGTGCAATGCTATTTTATCTTGTGCTGTAATGGTTGAGGTATCATAAATCAAGTTCTCCCAGGTCTCATTGACCCCTAGGGGGACTGTAGTCATTAATAACCCCCCCGTATGCTGTCGGCAACGCTGTGCAAATCCAGCAATTTGAAACATTGAAAGTCTTAGCATACACATATTTAATTGCCTGGTAAGTGTTAAAGTTTGGATGCCAGTTTATGAGTAACGCTTCACGTTTATTCAGTTCAGTCTGTGTGGCTGGGAAAAGAAAAGGCCACAGCGAAAAGATTATTGTCACTAGTACAGTTAACAGGATGATTATACAATACTTCTGAGGAAAGGGTTGTTCTGCATTCCTGTTTCTCCTGGACTCTATCATTTTTACTCTTGGCATGTGACAAGATTTTTGTCTAGTTCAAAGTCTTTAACTAATTTACAGTGCATCAGGTGGATCCAAGAAGCACGCTCCGTGATCTTGACTGCAGTGGGTGTTGACAAAAGCACTTGATATGGACCTTCTCACTTTGGAAATGCCCAGTTTTTCTTTTTGACCACCTTCAGCCAAATCCAGGTTCCTGGGGGCACTGCCACTTCCAATGGTCTGGTTCGTTCTTTATCTGAAACAGAATTTAACTGCAACAAATGTTTAGAATTTAATAACTTACACATATACCCTGCTAATGTACCATCAGCTTCCTGGTCTGTGGGCATGAGAGATTTCCACTGAGGTATATAATAAGCCCTTCCAAAGAGCTTTTCAAAAGGAGTCAATCCTTTTGCATTTGGAACAGTTCTCATGCTCAACAGTGCCAGGGGCAGACAGTACATCCAATTTCTCTGTGTTTCTGATATTAACTTCCTTAGCTTACTTTTTAAAATCCCATTATGCCTCTCTACTAGCCCTGCTGACTGAGGGTGATATGCACAATGATTCTTTAAAGAATTTCCGAAATATTTACTTAGCTGTTGTATGGTCTGATTCACGAAGTGCGTGCCATTGTCAC
This sequence comes from Protopterus annectens, assembly GCF_019279795.1. Classification (NCBI taxonomy): domain Eukaryota; kingdom Metazoa; phylum Chordata; order Ceratodontiformes; family Protopteridae; genus Protopterus; species Protopterus annectens. The sequence goes on along the minus strand of NC_056748.1, from coordinate 454,665,138 downwards.
TGTAGATCCTTTCCGGAATGCCGAATCTAGGGATGATTTCTTTGACAAGGATTTTAGCTACCATTGTAGCGTCTGGATTTTTAGTCGGAAAAGCTTCCACCCATCTGGAAAACATATCTACAATGACAAGACAATACTTCTTATTTTCGCATTTATTCAACTCTATGAAACCCATACAGATAGTAGGAAACGGATACGGTGGTGTAGGGAAACTCCCTTGCTTGGGCTTTAACGCCCCTTGTGCATGATGTTTATTACAGGTGTGACATAATGAACAGAATTTTTTAGAGTAATTTGAGAAGCCATATGTCGTGAACACTTGGTTCACCAGCTGTACCATCCCCCCTGTTGAGACATGGCTCTGCCCATGGCTCAACAAAGCTGCATATCTAAACAAATTAGATGGCGATATCGGTTTCCTTTCTTTAGAGATGTACAGCCCCTTTTCAAGAACTGCTCCTCGTTTTACCCATCTTTGTTTTTCAGCTTTTGTAGTAAGTGTCTGCATTGTTTTTAACATTTCTAAGTCTAAAATCTCAGAGGGTTGTAATTCTTCATTCAAAAGAAATACTTCTGAAGATGCCTGCTTTGCAGCTGTATCAGCTCTCGCATTACCTTTTGAAATCCTATCCTGTTGCTTGGTATGAGCTATGCATTTACAAATAGCTACTTTCTGAGGTAACTGAATAGATTCTAAAAGATCTAAAATAAACTGTGTATGATTAATCGGTTTGCCAGTAGATGTTATCATTCCTCGATTTTTCCACTGTTGCGCAAAAACATGTACAGTAGAAAAAGCATACTGGCTGTCAGTAAAAATGTTCACACATTTACCCTTTGTTAAGGTACATGCCCATGTCAAGGCAATCAATTCTGCTGCTTGTGCAGATAAACTGCGTGGTAAAGATTTTGCTTCTATAATGTCTGTGTCAGAAACTACTGCATATCCTACTAGGTTCTGTCCTGCAGGACCCCTTTTGCATGAGCCGTCCACGTAGTATGTCACCTCGGCATCATCCAAGGGAACATTCGTAAGATCTTTTCTAGGCAGTGTCTTTTGCTCAATCACCTGCAGGCAGCTGTGTGGTGTGCCATCCGCAGGGGTTGGGAGCAATGTAGAAGGGTTCAAAGTTGTACATCGTTCAATTGTCATGTGAGGTTGGCTCAACAATATAGTCATACAGGAAAAATGCCTAGCAGGGGAAAGATATGCTACCTTTTCTTGCAGTAAAATAATCGTGACTGCATGAGGCACTCTCAATGTGAGAGGGTGGAACAACACTACTGAGGCCGAAGCTTGTACTGCCATTGCAGCTGCAACTACTGCTTGTACACAGTGAGGTAAAGACTGTGCTACTGGGTCCAGTTGTGATGAATAATAAGCAATAGGGCGTTGCTTGTCCCCATGCTGTTGTGTTAACACTGATGTCATATAACCTTGCTTACAATCTACAGTTTGGAAAAAACGTTTATGATAGTTTGGTAATCCTAAAACTAGTGAGGACGCTATTAACTGTTTCAGTTTGCAGAAGGCAGATTCTGCTTCTGGTGTCCATTGTAACAAATCCTGTGCTGCCTAGGTGTTTTATAAATCAGGTAAGTCAGTGGTGCAGATTCCAAGGCATAGTTTGGAATCCAACTCCGACAAAAATTAGTCGTACCCAGGAATGACATCATTTCCTTCTTGGTAGTGGGTTTTGGTGCTTGTAAAATCGCTATTTTTCTGTCCTCATCTAATGTCCTACCCTCCTTGGATATTACATATCCTAGGTATTTAACTTGTTTTTTCCAAAGCTGCAGTTTATTTTTGTTTACTTTATGTCCTTCAGCGGCTAAAAATTGTAATAGCGCTACAGTGTCTTCTTTACAATCTTGCTGGGTGGGGGACGCCAGCAGGGTATCATCAACATAAAGCAAAATCTGACTACCTCTCGGTGGGGTAAACCCCGCCAAGTTGCTTGCCATTTCTTGTGAGAATATTGTTGGACTTTCACAATACCCCTGTGGTAGTCGCGTATATGTATACCTTTTCCCCTGAAATGTGAATGCAAAGAAATACTGGCTATCAGGGTGTATCGGTATCGAAAAGAACGCATTGCTGATGTCTACCACAGAAAAATATTTCTGTTGAGGTTTTAAATCATTCAACAGGGTGTGTGGGTCTGGCACCGTAGGTGCCCTTGGTATTACTGCGTAATTTACAGCTTGTAAATCTTGGACCATACGCCACTCCCCATTCACTTTCTTAACAGGAAATAAGGGTGTGTTACATGGTGAATCAGGAGATTCCACCAGCACCCCTTCCTTAAGTAAAGCTGCTATAATAGGTTTGATTCCTACCTCTGCATCTTTTCTTAAGGGATACTGTCTTTTTTGTGGTCTAAATGCTGACTTTGGTGTAATAGTAACTGGTCCCACTGTACAAATAAGTCCTACATCTGATTTTCCTGTTGACCAGAGAGTTTCTGGTATATTCTGTAAGGCATTCTCTTTCTCCTTCAACAGGAGTGCTAATCAGATGTCCTTGCTAGACTGCAAGTGTACAGCTGGGTAGGTTTAGGTTATCCAATTCAGCTTCTGCACTTGTATTCCTTGTTCTGACAGTTCTAAATCTGTCTGTTTCTCCCATCTCGTGACTTTTTCTCCCAAGTCTACCCATTTCACATTTTTGTCCTTAGTTAAGCTAACATGTGGTAATCGATTAGATTTGCAGAGTGCAAAGAACTCCTGGGGCAATAAACAGCTGACAACATTGTTCCCTTCTGTGTCCCAGTACAGATTACGTAATACCAATCTGTTTGCACGATTTCTAAACAATTCTTGCTCATATTCCTTATCAGGTCCTGGTGTATTACAATAATACAGAGTACAGTGCAACAAATGCTGTTTATCAATGTCAAGGAAGGGGAACTTGCTGATGACTACATTCATCAACTCCTCGGTCACTGCCCCTGGACCAGTCGTAACCAAGTCCTGGCTGTACCAATAAAACATTCCATCCTCCGACTGCACTGCAAAGGTATCAATTTGTCACTGTGCTTCCATACCCTGCATAGTCGGAACTACTGCTATACCAAATAGCTGCATAAGGTCTCTGCCCAAGAGGTTTACTGGGCATTTTGCAGAAACAACAATTTTGCTTTTCTGGGTCAATTCTGAAACAGGATCAGTTATCACAATATTATGGGAGAGGGGCTCCCGATACAGCTGTCCATTAGCTGCTTTCACTAATATGTAATCAGGTGACTCTGAGTTCTCTGGCCATTTGGAGGGATGTACCAGGGTCAGTGAGGCCCCTGAGTCACACAAAAATGTAACTTCCCTCCCTTCTACCAGGAGTGTGACTTCTGGTTTTGTGTCTGCTAAATAGAGCTCTAGGCTCAATAAAGCCAAATCCAATATTTCATTTTCTTCACTATCCATGACTTCTTGCACTTCCTCTATGTCTTCTGTCACATTCTCCAATCCCTCTATCACATACTTATTTGTCCCTTCTCTGCTATCCCCTTTTAGTGATTCCTGACTACCATATAGTCAGTCCTCACCCTCCTTATCCTCCGTGGTTGCCTTCTTATTTTTCTTGCAATCCCTTGCCAAGTGTCCTTTCTTACCGCATTTAAAACATTCACCCCTTTTCTTTCGCCCTTCAAAGTCCTCTGATCGTTGATCAGATTGTTTGTTTCCCTGGGCATTTTTCTTGCCCTTTTTCCTGGACTGTACTACATATACTTCTGCTCCATCTTCTACAGAAAATACTTGGGCTTTCTTTTTCTTTTTGCTATTAAAATGCCTTTTGGCATGCCTAGCATATTCAAGTAAAGACTGTAATCTGCTTGTACAATGATCTACCATGTGTTTTGTAATGAAACTGCTTATGGGTGCAATACTGCCTTTCAAAAACGCATTCTTTAACTGCTGTTCATATGGGGAATCATGTGTCTGGTCTTCAGGAACCTGCATTCCACAATGGTTATTAAAACATTTTAACAGTCTGGCATAATACCTATCAACAGTCTCACCTTCTTGTTGGATGCATTGATTAATGCAAGTCCAGTCTGCCCTGGGTTTCCATTTCTCAGAGATTCGGTCTGTAAGACCTTTCACTCTGTTGTCTAACTCTGCACTGCTATGTGGGAGGGGCCTGATCTCAATATCACAGGGGTTCCAGTCACCACTAATCATGTGCCAATCTGGTCCCACAATTTGTCTGACTACTTTTTCTACCTCTTCTCTGTTTAAATTATAACTCAGCCTCATTCCTTGCAAATCTTCTAAGAACTTTCTAAAATTAACTTTTGGATGGGGAATTCCCTCAGTGGCTTTCCGGATGTCTTCCGGAGTCCAAGGTCTATACACTAGAATAGTTGGGTCCTGTCCTTCTTGCCCTGCCTGAGGATTAGGCACTTCTATAAGTGGACATATTTCTTCTTCACTCATATATTGTGAATTTCTACCCATTTGATATAACTCAATGTCCCCTTTTGAGTTTCCTGCCTGTGTTTGAGACCTGGTCTTGATGGGATGTCTAACAAACGGTTTCGCTTTTGTAGTGTCTCTACTCATAGTGACAGCGGGATATCGCAGGGGTGGACTAATTTGTTCACTTGCCTCATATTCTGGTAAGGGAGGTGGAGGGGCTGATGCTATTACTAAATTATTGTCCTCTTTATCTAAAAACATTGCTTTTGAATTATTATTCTTTTGTTCCCTTCGGTTTGCTTCCTCAATCCACCTGTGTGCCTGAGGAATTCCTAATTGACGTTGCTTTTTTACCCCACCTTTAGAATCGGTTTTAAGCTGTTTGACAAGTTTGACAAGTGAGGATTTTTCTAGTTTACCATCAAATTCATATTTATTAACCCATTTTGAGTAATATTTAATATTATCAGCACACTGTGACTGCATGTATTTCATGTCTTCGGTTAATGGTGGATTTTGGGACCTTTTTGTACAATTATTACCCATTTTTTTCTACCCTTTTAATCGTGTACGTAACACCTTATTTTTACGTGGTACCATGTTTTTTTTTTTATAGTCTCTTCAGAATGACTGCCTACCTGCTCTGTTTCCCTGATCTATAACAAGACAGTAATCTTTCTGTCCCTGACTTATAAACAAAGTCTCTAACAGAGTAAATACAGATCTAGTCCCTGATCTAAAACAGAAAAGAAGGTAGATTCACCTTACCTGAGCCTTCGTGATTGATCACCTGGTTCGAGTAAACCCGTCCTTCAGTCGCAGATCAGAAAGTGTCTGGCCTCTTTTGTACGACAATTCAGTTGGAGGACTTTTCAAATAAGAAGAACCGATGTGGTTTCTTCCCCGTACGATTTCAAGCCACCTGGCCTGTCTGATCCGAGGCAAAGTGAAGGTTTCCGGTCCGAAGGACCCATCTGTCAAAGGAAAAAACTTTAAAGACCAATACACGTAAGGTTCAGTTAAGGCACTTGCAGCAAGGAGACAAAAACATGCAAATACAAGGATTTGTCTAACTACTAACAGGAAGTATGTTCATTCTTATACTGTTTTACAAGACATGGCCTTCTAAGCTGACATAATCAAACACAATTTTAAGCATTGTTCTACAGCAGGTGTTACTTCAGATTTTCTGCTGACATGACTAGATTTGTGAAAAACTTTTTAGAAAAACAACCTGGCTTTGGTGACCAGTACTTCATTTACATGCATCTATTGTAAACTGTTATTTTTCAAGGTACTTTTATAATACACATACAAGCAAATGCTGATTGCAGTTTATATTTTCAAGCAGGCTTTGTCCTAATTATCTATTACTTCTACAGCTGTGTATGTTCTCATGGCACAGCGGAACTTCCCGTCTAAGTTTCATATAAGCAGTATTGTTCTATTCATTATTTTCCTAACGCAAGCAGAAATCATCTGCTTCTCAGTAAATTTCCAAGGCACAAGCAAGATTTAGCTGACAGTACAAGATCAAAAGGCAACTGCAGTTTGTACAGATTAGAATAAATGTGTTAACTCTTTTAGGCTCTGAATGCACTAAGCATATTACTAATACACACATTAATACATATTTTTCTAACAGGGGGTGACTGTCACAGTCCTCCATTCATGTGTTACAAAGCCTGTTTTAAAATTATAGTTAAATAATGATTCCAGAGGCCTTGATAAGTCATATTTTATCAGGGCCCATTAAGGCCGTGATCTCGGCTTTTGTGAGTGCAGCCAGTATATGTTCCTTAGTAGTAGTTGGAGGGGTTATATATTTATATATTTGAGGATATTTTTGGGAGGGATGGTTGAGGGTGAGAGTGGACCAAAGCTGGAACAGAATTTGTCTGTTAAAAGGTTTGCCATATTGCCAGTCTTGGTGAATGTGGCACCATTTAACCACCAGTTCAGCACATTGTTGTGTGCTGCCCTTGTGGTTTCTGACATAGCTGAAGAAGGCCTTATGGTTTTATTTACCTGAGAGGTTATGTTAACGTTAAAGTTGACTTTTCTTGACCTAATTAGCTCTCTTAGTTGCTTATTTAGTTTGATGAGTGATATTTTTATCTTGATGGGAATTACTCTTCCTGATTTTTGTCATAATTTTTCTTTTTGCTATATATCCTGTTTAATTTAGGAATGTCACCAAGGCAATTTGTTTCTGGAATTAGTTTCAGGGCTTAATTCTGATAGGTACAGCAGCCTCTATGCAGCCATTGACTTGGTTATAAAGAGTTTCTGAGAGTAGTTCAGCATAGGCTGCAGTATACTCAGGATTTGGAGATGCATTGCATTTTGACAAACTATCACTTAATAAAAGGTAATAGTTCATAACAGTTACTGGCTTTAATAGGATTATGGAGTTGATTTTAATTTTGAAGGAGACAGCTTTATAATCAGACCTTACTAGGGAGGATGAGACATTTGAGGAATGCAACACTCTCCATGTTTGTAAACATGAGGCCCAGTATGTTGGAACCCCTAGTGGGCATATTCACTATTTGGTCAAGGGTGTTTGTATTCATGAAGTCCAGGAATCTCTGTGCCTGAAATTTGAGGCCATGTAGGATTCCCAGTCTACAGAGGTGTAATTAAAGTCTTTCAACCATTCCCGCATTAAATCCTGATCAACATGAGGTTGTTCCAGGAGTTTTCTGTACTTGCAACTATATTTATGCATTTTCCACATTTCTTGCCTTCTCATCTGATCTTTCACCTTATATTATTTCTTTTGTTTTTGGCACATTCAGTAGCGGTCTGATTTTTATCTACTTCTGGTTTGATTTCCATTCCTGCTTGACACTGACATGATTCTGTTAAACTAAGAAAGGAAGTCATCTTAGCTTATTGCCCTCATGTTTTAAAACTTTCTCTATGTTGGGATCTTGTGAGGTCAGCAAATACGTATGCAGTCCTACGACTGCAGATCTACACATGTAATCAATTTTGAGGAGGCTCATACCTTCTTCAGAACGGGGATTGTATAATCTTGGTATACAATGATTTTTATAAATCATTTGATAATAATGAATAGTTTTTCTTGCTTTCCTGTCCAGCTGATTCAATACCTTTTGGGGGCAGTCAATCACCCAAAAATTGTAAGCTAGAACAGGAAGAGCAAATTGGTTTATAGCTTGGACTTTGTTCCTAGATGGCAATGCTGTTCTCAGTATTAATTTTACTCTTCTAAAACATTCCTTACTAAGTTTTATTCACATTTGTTCATGTTTTATTGTTGATCCTTCATCAGTTCCTAAATATTTATACACTCCCTTTTACTCAAGTTCTTTTATATCACATTTCTGTCCCAAACTGATATTTTCTTGGTGCTGTAGCTTTCCTGCTTTAAAATTTCCTTTTGCACATTTATCAAGACTAAATGGCATTCTAATTTCATTTGAGCAAGTTTTGCCCACTTGCAGTTGTGCTTTCAGTTCCTCATCTGACAAAACTGTACAGTTTTAAATCATCCACAAAAAGAAGATGAGAAATCTCTATACTCTGTTACAGCAATTTTCTGGAAGCCAAATTGTACCCATGACCTAATCTGTTAAGTAGACAGCTTACTGAGTTAAGGGCAAGACAAAAGAGCAGCAGTGACTGAGAGTCACCCTGGAATATCCCCTTTTGAATTTTTAATCCCTCGGAAAATAATTTGTCCTTTATCATGGCTTAGCTGCAAAGTGGCTTGCCACTGTTTCATGGTCACTGTAATGTAATTGATCGATGTAGGTTGTATCTTATACATTGTAAGCACTCTTTTATCCATGAATGTGGGATGCTGTCAAATGCTGTTTTGTAGTGTATCCCTGCCATATTTAGATTCTTCCCCTTTTTATAATTCTCCATTATGACTTTATTTAACAACACACGGTCCTTTTCTCCATATGACTTTCTTATGTTACCCTTTTGTTCTACTGCCATGATTGAGTTTTCTTCTAAATGAGTATAAACTTCATCGGCATCAATTCAGTGTATAGTTTATACATTGTTGGAAGGCAAGTTATTGATCTATAGCTTTTAGGATACTTTGCAGGTTCACTCTTAAAGAGGAGTATAATTTTTCCTGTTGTTAACCAGGTTAGCATCTGTTTGAGGTACACATATAAATAATTCTTACTCATGGCTAAATCTTCATGTAAAGATCTTAATACTTTTAACGAGAAGTTAGGTACTGCATCTGGGACTGGGGTTTTCCATTCCGAAGCTTTTCTTAATTTTGTTTCAATTTATCTGGCTGTTACTTCATCCCACTTCATATCCTGTACATTTGAACTTCTTATTCTTTATTTTACTTCTATCTGTTAAGCATCTTTGTTTATTTCCACAGCATCTTCTCACATGCTTCTCCAAAATGTGTCTATTTCTTTTTTTGGTGGTGTTGATATTCCTTTTACCTGGTTTCACAGTTCTCTGTAAAACTTTTTTGAATCATCAGTAAATTCCTTATTTTGGACTCATATTTATTTGCATATCTTCTAAGTTTTTCTGCCTGTGTTGATATTTTTAATTTATTATATGCAATAGTGTACGATAGATCCTGGTCTGTTCTGATACTGCACATTGTATTTATCACATCTGTCTTTCTGAGTATTTTTATTGATCTGTTCCCTCTTCTGTACTCTAACAGTGACTCTTCTTGTCTTAATTGCTTAAAGTTTTCTCCATTTGATATTTCCATGATGGTATTTGATTTATTCTCTTCCTTTCCCTTACTGCCCTGTGTTTTTGTGGTAAAATTGTATCTGTTATTAATTTGGCTGCACAGTAATATATTCTATTTACTACTGTTATATCACACGAATTTCAATGAACAGTCTTGATTACTGTCTTCATTTGTTTTATCAAACTTCTAAAACTTTGGGTCTTATTAACTTTCTGTATTCTATTGCTTTCATTAATCTTAATATGCCTATCCATCTCTATTAAATCAAACAATTCTTACCTTAGATCATTTTTTCTAAATATTCCTTGGTCTCCGTTTCCTGCAGGCATTCTACAGAAAATTCCAGAAAAAATTCCTGGGCCACATTCTCTTCAGCTTCACCTTGTGTCATCTGTTGTTCTTTCATATGGGAACTCACTGGCCTATCACTCCACAAAATTTACTGTGTCAGAGTTGGCACAAATTCCTGTTCCTTCCAATGCTGAGCAACTCCAACTGAACTTTTGTATAGGTTTTCTACTGAAGGCTCCAAAGTATCTTCATATAGCAACTGATCAGATGCTTCCTACTCCACTGATTTCTCCTTAATTTGGGGATTCATTATTCTATCATGCTGTGATGTTATCAGAGTTAGATTTAATATACTAAATCCTGCCCTTTACAGGTAATCCATAACTTCACTTTCCATTTCTTTAACTTCTCAATTACTAATCCTCTTTCTACTTCCCCCCCTTTGTTTTCTTATTTTTGTATTGTAAAATTGTCCATGTCTGGATGTCTTTGTCTGCATTTCTCTTCAAATATCTTTTGTGTGCTTATTTGTATTGATTAGTTTTGTTTTCTCCTTTGTGTAAATATTGCACCACATTAAATCTCTTTTTCTTTCTCATGTCCATATTTCTTCTTCCGATGTCTCCAGCTCCTCCTGTTTCTTCTCACTTAGGAGACTCATTATTCCATCATGCTGTGACATAACCTGTGTTATACCTTCTACACTAAATCTTTCACTTCACAGGTATTCCATTACTTCAGCTTCTATTTTTAACTTCTACTTTACTAATCTTCTTTTCTGTGTTCCCTCTTTGTGGTCTTATTTTTTGTACTGTGAAATTTTCCATATCTGGGTTTAAGGCACCAGACTATGTAGAATTTTGCCAGCAACACTTTTTATGGGAAAATGCAGTAAAAAATGACTAAGACTCAAATCTGGCAGTAGTATACACAGTCCTGCCACATCTGTAAATCAAACTACAAGACCATGGTCCAGCAGGGTTTAAAATACAGCTAGCTTTTACAAATAATTCTGCTTGTGGAAATAGAAGAAAAGAATGCTGTAGAAACACAATCTTCCTATAAGTGCAGATCTGCAAATTAAAATATAAGATGAAGGTCCCAGAACAAAGGAAAAAAAATGCAAACAACATTTTTTGGCTAAAACATGGGAAAAAGCAGAACAGTTCAAAGAAGTATTATCACACTGGTTACTATAAGTGCAACTTTAAGCAGAAATTAAAGAATTCTGTTTCCTGTTTGATGAAAAGCTAGTTACTCAAAGTTCCACACCTCTCCAAGACTTATTCTTATTATACTATTATTCTGAGCCTCAGGATCTTACCATATATGTATATATGTTTTAAATTACATAGGTTTTAGGGTCATAGGTGAGTACTAGCCTAGCTGCCCTTGTGGGCAATTTTAAGCATTGTCAATTTCCCTTTTTGTGCTGGAAATAATCCATCCCATTTGGTTATAGATTGGCCTTACCTATCCCATGGTCGATAATTATATATTACGCCTAATGAGAGTAACTGGGATGATATCATAGATAATCTGAGGGTCCCATTCATGGGATAAAGAATTTATGAGATACCTTTGTCCATTAGTAGTACACAGGGCGATGCTGGGGTATAAAGTTTCTGTTTCCCTTCCATAGAGCTAAGCTGCACTTGAATATGAACTTTATTTTATGTGGATGGGGAGTCTGTTCCACAGCAGCAGTATTCTCTGTGCGATACAACTTTGCCTCCAAACTGTTCTGTTGATGTTGCAGAATAAGTGTAGCTCTCATTGACCAAGTATTTCTGATGCCACTTGCCTTACTAATGTGCAGCAAATTCATCAGTAATGGCTCAGAGAATGCTTTGTATGCCAGACACAGGTCACTTATTAGCATTTTGTAGGATAACAAGTATAGTAACATGGCTTTGAGTTGGTAAGTGTAGGATACATTTTTTAGGCCTTGCATCCATTTAGTAAGGGCATTCAAATTTTTGCATGTGTCTGGACAGATACATGCCAAAGGAACATTATATTCAGTGATTAGCCTAATGAGGGCTGAATAAAGAGGAACAATAGCATTCATAGATCTAGATAGAATCCTTTTTATTTATAAGCTATAAATATAGAACAACTTTCTCACGACAATAGACACATGTTGGTCAAAAGTTAGATCACTGTCCACAAGAGTTTCCAAATCCCGAACAACTGGGTCAACTCTTACAGCCATATTGTCAATGCAGTAGTTTCTTGGAGTAGATGACATCCCAAAGGATACAGTAATGCATTTTTTGGCATTTAGCTTTAGTCCATGATTTTGGCACCAGTTATTTACTTGTGACAAACATTCCTGCGGGATGTGTAAGTCATTTGGGGATTCAGTGACTCCTCCTAGCTTGTACTCATCTGCAAACTTAATCAGCCAGAGCCCTTTTGTATGGGCATTTACTTCAGAAAAGTAGATGCCAAACAGAAAAAGTCCAACGACAGAACTGTGGGAGGGGGTCCACTGGTGACTGGTCTCTTTGTGGAGATAGTTTCCCTTATTTTGATTATCTGCATCCTATCTGTGATCCAGCTGGCAATCCAGCAGGCAACATGGGGGTTTATTCCCAGTTTATTTAGCTTTTCTACTATGCCTGAGTGGGGAATTGCGTCATAGGCTTTGGTCAGGATGAGCTATGTGGTGAGTACCATTTTGCCTTCATCAATTGCTTTGGTGTCCTTTAAATAAAAAACTCCACCATGGTAATGTACTTGCATATGATGAATTCAAACTGAGATGGATCTGGTGTTTGGAGGTTCTTTATGCCCTGATTGATTAATTCCATGATATTTTTCCAAGGCTTTGCATACAAGACTAGTCAGACTTATGGGTCTGTAATTGCCTGGGTCTGTGAAGGTCCTCCCTTATGCAGGAAAATAACTAACTGCTCTCTGGTCACTTGATACAAAACCTGTATTGAGGCTGAGACTGCATGGTGTTGTTAGGGGTGTGGCTAAAATGTACTTCATTCCATTTAAAATGTATCCAGGGATATTGTCAGGACCCATCGATGCTGTATTTGTAGCTTTTAATAATTATTTTAGGACATGCCCCGGGATTCATGAAGCTCGGCGCAAGGCCGGCGTAAGGCTTGCGCCGGCGGTGCATTGCATAGCCGGCGCAGTAGCGCCATATGCATATTAATGAGAGTGCACCGTAACCACAGGCATGTGCGTAGTGTACGTGAGCGAGCCCAAGTAGGATGCGTCAGTAGGCGTGTTTAAGCAGGCAGGCGAAGAGCAACCTAACGTGCTGTCTGCCATAGTCCGCCCAGAATAGAAATGGCTGCAGCCATGGCCCGTGCAGAATGAAATGTCCGCAGAGTATGCAACAAAGTACCCGTCCCAACTAAACAAGAGAAGCAAATAAAACCCACGCAGCCCGAAATGTACCTGTCCAAGGAACAAAGGATACGCATAATACCGTGTCCGTACAGCAATGTACTGTGAGTGTGCATAGTCAGAGAAGGTGTACAGCAGCATGTCAGCACGCCGCACCGACATAGGAGTAGCGACTAAGGTCACCAACCGTCCCACTTTGCGAGGGCAGTCCCTGTATTGGCATCGTGTTCGAAATAAAGCATTAAAAGCGGAAGTGTGCGAAGAGTGTAGGTCATAATGATTTCCGTATTTAATGTAATTGTAGCCTGAATCGGTTATTTCCGTAACTGAAATACCTAAATGTCCCAAGAAACAGAATAAGCTACCAAACTGCCACAACAATAAGCTCATACTTAGGCAAATAAGTGAAGTTCTATGCTATATAGTGACCGTGTATGCGTGTCGGGCTGTGAAGTCAGATGTGACTCCCTGCACATACAGGTGGTCAATGTAGAAGTCCCACAGAACCACGATAGCAATGTGTGTGTTGAATGAAAGGCGACCGACAAACCCTGTCCCCTGATCCCTGGTAGTCACCCCTGTGCTGTGTGGACAGCCACCTATACGTTGTACAGGCGTGAGCTACTACCCCTCGACAGGTATGACTTTGCATTATGTACCAGTTAGCTGTGGGACATGTCCCTGACAGCAGATATGCATATCCGGGAGGCCCCTGCGAAGGATATCTGTGTCAGATGTCCGTCCCAGTATGGCATCTGTTCTGCAAGCATCTACAAACAATGTTACCCATAACACCGCTGTGTGTGCCTGTACCGTGGAAATGTAGATGTATGACAGGGTGCACCCACGGAATGGCACCATGGGACACCACCTGTGACAGGCAGTTGGTCTGACATGCAGCCAGCAACTATGACCATGTGGGTTGTGTCACATAGACAGTTTACAACACATTCTGTGATGTACATGTTCACATCCCAGCCAATGGTTTCATTAACGTTACCTGAGGGGTAATGTTATGAAGCCCTTTGCCAGGACGAGGTAGGCTGTATGGACTGCAACACCCCAGCAATGGGCTGGGTGACCATCCCAAAATGTCAACCATGTCTTAAAGGCATGAACTGCCCCTGAACAAGACAAACCGTGTGGGATGGTATGTATGTCCCCTATGCAGTCATGTACGAACCGCAGTATGATCCCACCCCATGTCTATGCAGATAGGTCTCCTCAGGGTACTGGGACAGTAATAACCAGCCTCAGTGGAGGCATTGGCCCTGTGATGTGGGAATACAGTTGTCATGCGATACAACCTGGGCACCCTACCTGAGGTGAGGCTATAAAGAAATATCTGTCCTAACTGTGGGTCCTAATCCCAAATGAGATAGTGGAGTACACAGCGGGCTCACCATCTGGTCTCATGGATGCTATTCACACTACCCTGGAGAGAGCATGTCCCACCTGTGTGTCACAGAACATTTGGTGACCACAAACCGCTGGTACAGACATCTCCACATGTGTGGTGGAGGGTGTGGAGATGTCCTCACTGGACCTGTCAGCCTGTATGTCGGCAATGTGTGTATGTTGAGTAAACCCCACCTCTATGTGAACCCAGTCAGAGCATATGTGGTAGTGACCTCACAGGTGTCGAGCATAGCAACTGAAGGTGGTATGATTGTCAGCCAGGTCCATGTAGGTATATCTGTGGAATGTGCCCTGGACAATCCCATGACATTGTGTAACTCTACACATATGATGACCAAGGGTGTCACACCTCACAAGGTGTCTGCTCCACCCTGTAGTAGCCACCTCCTCGTGTTGTACATCATGTGTATGGCTGGGGTACACCACACTGGACGCTTGGCATTGGTACAATGAACCACAGTTGGGTAAGTGAATGCCTGGTACATGCAGTCCTGAAGGTACTGGTAGATGGCAAATGTGATTGATGCAGTGGCTGCTGTACCATTGACCACTGGCTCAGGGTCCTTAAAGGAGACCACAGTACTGCGCAGTAGTGTGTAGTCTGCCTCTGAGCAAGCAATGTGTATGTTAACTGGCAACACTCACAGCAACGGATGCCAAAAGCAGAAAAACATGATGTATTTTTATCATAC